>NC_085867.1:2154550-2191152 GCF_034702125.1 Engraulis encrasicolus
CATGCAGGGAAAGTCTGAGAGTGAGTGTGAGTCCAACCAGTCTTCCAACCAGGGGCAGAACTATAGGGAGGGCAAGTGGGGCATATGCCCCTGGGCCAAGGGCCCCCTCTTGTATTGGTAGTAGGAGCCCTATTGTGACCATGGTAGGCCCTTAGGGGGGGCCCTATCAGTGTTTTTCCCTTGGGCCCCATGTGCTATTGTTCCGCCACTGCTTCCAGCCCCTCCCACAGTGCCTTCCTGGAGATGAGAGGGGTATGCTGGGTTGGACTAATGCACCATGTGCCCTTAGACAATGGCTGACAACACAGACATGTCATAGAAACACATAGGGTGCGTTCCAATATGCAACCTTGCGTCCTTCACTTGTGCTTATGGCCTCATATCAGGTAGTAATATGTCGTGATGACATTACTGAGAACAGCATTATATTTCAATATCTCGCAAAAGCTCAATTCTAAAGTCATTTTCACATTTTCAAACAGGATGGTAAATGAAGAATAGTCCCCCAAAAAATATGTTGGCTAGGCTGACAGCTGGGGCACTCCCAATTTGAGATTAAAAATGAGGAGATTTTGAAAATATTGTTTAGCATCGCTGCCATTTTACCATTGCACCTAGAAAAATGTTTTTTGTTTTTGTTTTTTTGTGGTTGACAATTTTAATTGTAGACCATAATCACACTTTTAAATTTTACAACAACGTAAATTATTCGTTTCGCTGCAGCAGCTAAATCAACATCTCTGAGAGGTTCATATACAAATGGTGCTGTCTCTATCCGCGATTGAACACTTTCTGTTTACGTTTAATATTTTCAATCTCCTCTTCTTTCAACTTGAGTCTGGTTTTCCAGTGTTGAGACCCCATTAATGTGGTATGGGGTACGTGTTTACTTACAGGTTGGAGTCTGAGATAGGTCTGCTGGAAAACGAGGAATCCCAAATCTCTGCCAAAGAACAAGTCTTGCGGGAGAGGCTGCGAGAAACTGAGAAATCAATCGAGGACCTGCAGAAGGTAAGAAATTGGAGTCCTGCTGAACCTTAATTTTCCTTTTATTTGGCTTTTTATGTCTTTATTTTTGAGAGGACAGTCGAGAGAGGGACAGGAAATGTGTGGGGAATGAGGGATGAGGAAGGGTCGGCAAAGGACCCGGGCCGGAATCGAACTCGGGTCACCGTTGTAGCAGCCCAGTGACCCAACACTACGGTTAGAGCCACGGTAGGGCCTGATCCTTAAAGGGACACTACGGTTAGAGCCACGGTAGGGCCTGATCCTTAAAGGGACACTGTGCAGGAAATGGTCAAAAAAGGTACTGCAACTGTGCTGCTCATTGAAATTGGGTTGCCTATTGCCAAATTTGATCTTTACATGAAAGTTTACTAAGTAATAAAACAAAATTTTCTAGTATGGTCCAAGTACAGTCATTTTTGCAGCTAAAAATGGCTATTTTTGGAAATTCAAAATGGCGAACCATGGAGAAGATCCCCCTTTTCATGTATGAAAAGTGCAATTTTTCCAGTCGTAATGAATACTTAGAATTTGATGGTGGTGGTAAGTATTCATGAAAAAGGTAACATTAGTGAATGGGCAGCATGGATTCTGGAAATAAACAACTAAAAATCTCACACAGTGTCCCTTAAAATTTCAAGAACTCAGTGTATGGTCAGTCTGTCTAACAGCTCTGGTGGTAACCCTAGTCCAACAATTAGTCATCTCGCAGCGAATGAGTCTGTCTTCCTGCCTTATATATGATGATGTCATTCATGTTAGACATTTGCTTGATGTCTTTCTCATTTTCCAACCTTCGCCTTTTGTCTTTCTCTCCCCCTTCCATATCTCTCTCTGTCTCTCTCTCTCTCTCTCTGTCTCTCTGTCTCTCTCTCTGTCTCTCTGTCTCTCTCTCTCTCTCTCTTTCTCTCTCTCTCACACACACACACTCTTGCTCTCTCTTTCTCTCTCTCCCATAGAGTCTACAAGCTCAAGATGGAGGTAAGCATAAAGAACGTTTTTCATTTCATTTTCGATGTACAAATTTCAACTGATTGAACAGAGCTTCCAGTTGCTTGAAATGATAAATCTGATATACAGTAGTGGGAAAAGCCACTTAAGATCATTACTGCAAAGAATGGCATTAATATATACGTAGCTTGGCTGTCGTCAGACCCTTTATTTCCGCTCAGCTTTGTGAGCTCACATTAGGGTTTTGAGGATCTTCAGAACCAATCAGGATCACATGATTTTCAAGAGATGTGATGTAGTCAAAGTTTAAACTTTGTGAATGTTTGTGGAGCAGACCGGAACCCATTTATCTGACAGGAAATCAGATTAATCCATTTTTACTCTAATACTGAGTTTATTCTGGCAAAGGCGCAGGCAGATAGACAGAAGAAAGCAGAGAATGAGACAGAGACACAGACAGACATAGACATTGACAGACAAGTAGACACACGTGTGCATGCACACACACACGCGTACAGACACGCACGCAGGAACGCACACACACACACACACGCACACACACACACACAACACAAGCGTACACACACACACACACACGCACACACGCACACACGTACACACACACACACACACACACACACACACACACACACACACACACACACACACACACACACACACACACACACACACACACACACACACACGCATACACAGAAATATACATAGACACCTGTACAAAGACTAAACATACACACATACTGCACACACATGCACAAAGTCATGCACAAAGTAAACACACCCACACACAGGACCCTCTCTCTCTCATACACACAGACTCATACACACACACACACACACTTCCCCTCCACACACACAGACAAACACACACACACACTTCCCCTCCACACATAAACACACACACACACACACACACACGCTTGTCCATTGTTGTGTTGTGTTGTGTTGTGTTGTGTTGTGTTGTGTTGTGTTGTGTTGTGTTGTGTTGTGTTGTGTTGTGTTGTGTTGTGTTGTGTTGTGTTGTGTTGTGTTGTGTTGTGTTGGAGGGTCCATCTCTATGCGGTGCTGTGCTATGCTTGTGTGGTGTGTGGTGTACTGTGGTGTGGTGTACTGTGGTGTGTGTGTTGTGGTGTACTGTGGTGTGTGTGTTGTGGTGTGTTGGTGTGTGGTGTGTCTCTCTGGCCCCCTTCCCTCCTGTCTCAGCTAGACCATTGAGGTGTGCCACGGGAGGGAGGCCACTTTGTCCGGCCTGATCCCCCCATTCACAACCGCAATCCCCCCCCAGAGGGGCCGCCCATTGTCCCACCTAATGCACGCGCCCCAGCTTTTTCGCTGCCCTAAGCATGGCAGCAGTGGGAGAGAGAGAGAGAGAGAGAGAGAGAGAGAGAGAGAGAGAGAGAGAGAGAGAGAGAGAGAGAGAGAGTCAGGAACAGAGTTAGGAGATGGGGACAGAGAGCATTGGAGAGGAGAGACTACTGTGGGTGTGTATGTCAGGTTGTGTATGTGTGATTGCATGTGTTTTTGTGTGTGTATGTTTGTGTGTTTGTCGTGTGTGATGTGTGTGAGTGTGTGTGTGCGAGCACTAGTGTGCTCATCCATGCGTGTGTGTGCGCCTGTGTGTGCGCCTTCTTTGCCTGTCCATGGGTATGTGTTCCCGGTCCATGTGTGCGTGTGCCTGTCAACGTGTATGTGTGTGCCGGTCCATGTGTGTGTGTGTGCATGTGTGTCCATGTGTGTGTGTCCATGTGTGTGTCAGGACGAAGTGGGGGGTGCCTGTGACTGTGTGTGGTGGATGCAGGCGGGCGGGTGGGCCGGGCAGGCGGACGTCCCATCCAGTCCTCTGACTTCCTCTCTCCTCTGTCGTGTGCTGCTTGTGTGTTGTGCTGTGCGCTCTGCTCTGCCGCTTGGCTCTCTCTCTCTCTGTCGCTCCCCCAGATGCGGTGAGCTACGTGCTTCCCCAGATCCCTGGCCTGCTCCCCGAGCTGAACTCCACGTCCTCAGCCACCAACGCTGCTGCGGGGAAGAACAACTCCCAAGTCCCAAGGAAACCTGGTAGGTGACTTTGACTCCAAAGACAGACAGAAGTGGGAGTTTTTGACCTTGTTGTTGTGTGTTTGTGTGTGGACTGTGGAGGTGTGGTGCGGTGCGGTGGATGTTTACTTGATTAGGCTGGTGGTTGGAGGCTGGAGGAGGCGGCTGGTGGTGGTGGAGGAGGGAGGGAGGGGTTGGGATTGGCAGCAGCGGGGCATGGGGTAAGAGATGTGGTCCCGTGGGGTGGTAGAAGGTATTGGCAACAGTGGTGCATGGGGTAAGAGATGTGGTCCCGTGGGGTGGTAGAAGGGATTGGCAACAGTGGTGCATGGGGTAAGAGATGTGGTCCCGTGGGGTGGTAGAAGGGATTAGGGTATTTGGAGGGTATAATTAAGCTTCAGAAGCTACTGGTCGGTCTCACCTCTCAACCGGCGAGCGCTACAGATTAAGGTGATTCAGATTTCATGTTCTCTGGCTGAAAGCCAGAAAAAACTTAACTACAACTTAACACAACTCGTCACAACACAGGAAGTTGTCCTGAAATGCTGATATCAATTTTCACTATTATTACATACACACCTGAGAAGAGCTGAAGCAGTTTGTCCAATATTGTGTCATCATTGATCCATCCTGCTCAGTTTGGGCATGCAGCCCGCCGGGATTAGTTGGCTAGATTTGCTCTATAGACAAAAATGTGTCATCCATTTACCCTGCTGAGTTTGACTACAGCTGTCAAAGCACGAGCCAGAGCCAGAGTTTGCAATTTTAACATTAGATGTACTTTTGCGTGTCAAGTGTGCTCAAACTGTCTCAATATTTCATGGCAAATAAGAAATTCTGTTCGGCACTGAAAATGATGGTGAAAATGAAAGAAAAAGAGTTTTCATAATGCTTTAGGTTGAATTGACCTTGACTTCCTAAGGAGTGCCTTAATCGACATTCCAGAACAGGTTGTTATGAAGGATGACGTTTTCACATTCCCAAAAGGACAATGTCTGGCAAAAAGCCACATGTTGCTTTTGCACATAGCGTCTCTTGCTAGCTCCACACAACACAAGTGGTTCAATATCCTGTTGTTAAACATTTATCTCCTCTGTTGCTCAAAAGCTTTAACGAGTTAATGGTCAGATACGTACATAGGCTACTATCCGTCAGAGACAAGTAAATACATATTACATACATATTGTAGAAACACTAACTGGCTGGGAAGAGACACAACATGGCCGTATAAACAGCATGTGTACACATCCATTGACAAGGCTTCAGAAAATGGCCACCGCCACACACAATGGGGCCCCGAGCACATGTTTGTTTACTGACCATGTGCAGTGCACGAAGAGCAATTCATCCTGAGAAATTCATACTGAAACATTTTGACCAATAACAGGAATTCCCATTGCTTTCTGTTTCCTATTGCTTTCTCTTTGACAAGATTTTTTTGTCAGTTTAGTTTTGTTTGTGTGCTGCATCGAACAGATTCAAAAAAAGGTATTCAACTAAACTAAACTGAACTAAGATAAACTAAACTAAACTAAACTAAACTGAACTAAAAATGTCTCCTCTTCTAGAATCTGTGTGATATATATTACAGCTCTGCTTTACGGAAAATGATAAATGATAAACCATGTTTATATAAAATACAACTGTCAAGATCTGATTAGAGTGTGTGTGTTAAAGGGGTATGCCACTATTTTGGGGCTTAATACAGTTAAAATCGTTGGCCAGGTTTATAAAGGTGGTAAAGTGTCTTATTTTCCATGTAAGCCGTTGTCTTGCTTTAAGACAAGTTAAAAGAGGGAGCATGTTGCTAAGCCAGTGAAAGTCAATGGATCCGTCTAGCATGCTACATGCTACAGTGATGCATTGACTTTCACTAGCTTAGCTACATACTCCCTCTTTTAACTTGTCTTAAAGCAAGACAACGCTTAACAGGAAAAACAAGACACTTTACCACCTTTATAAACCCCGGCCAACGATTTTAACTGTATTAAGCCCCAAAATAGTGGCATACCCCTTTAAAGTACAGCAATATGTGTGTTTAATATAAGCCACGTGTGACCTGTTAATAATACTAAACCCATTTTCTCTGCTTTCCTTTCCCCGAACACCCTCCATCTCTCCATCGCTCCACTCCTCCATCTGTGCACTCCTCCACATCCTCCACCACCTCGATCCCCCCCCCTTCCACCACTCCATAACCTCCACCCCTCCGCTCCACTGCTCCATCCATCCACCCCTTCATCTGTCTACCCATCCACCCGTCCATCCCTCCGCCACTCCTCCACATCCTCCTCCCCTCGATCCCCTCCTTCCACCACTCCATAACCTCCACTGCTTCATCCATCCACCCCTCCATCCATCCATCCACCCCTCCATCCATCCATCCATCCCTCCATCCCTCGGCCACTGCTGTGCAGCGCTGTACGCCATGGAGATCAGTGTAGAGAAGGACCTGAAGACGGGCGGCACCCGGATCGTGTCGGCGTCCCCCGTCAGCCCCGAGGAGTTGCAGGCGCAGCACCAGCGCGGCGTCAAGGTGTACGACGACGGCCGCAAGGTGATCTACGAGGTGCGCTCGGGCGTCTCCACCACCACCACCGTGGAGAACGGCGTGCACACCTGGAGCCCCACGGACGTGGACGAGCTGATGCAGCGCGTCGGCCAGGCCCAGCGACAGAAACAGAACCAGAACGCCGCCGACGCCAACACCGCTGACGCCGACGACACCGGTCCGGATCCGGGCCCAGGCCGCACCGCCGGCACGGCTGGCAAGGTGGTGGTGACGCCCGCCGAGCCCGACGTGCCACCTCCCGGGAGTTCGACAGAGGACCTCGACAACCACCACCACCACAAGCTGGAGATCGTGGAGCGTGGCGGTGGCGGATCCAGGAGCACGGAACCGCCACCGGTGCCGGTGCCGACGAGCGAGGCGGTGACGGGAGCGCCCGAGGCCACGGCGGACAAGCCGGTCACCATGATCTTCATGGGCTACCACAGCGTGCAGGACGAGGACGAGACCCGCAAGCTGCTGGGCTTCGACGGCACCATCAAGGCGGAGATCATCCTGATCGACGAGGACGACGAGAAGTCGCTGCGCGAGAAGACCGTCACCGACGCCTCCGCCTCCGTGGTGGACACTGGCGGCAACGCGGCCGACCTGGTGTCGGGACGCCCGCCGCTGTCCGACAGCACCGAACTGTCCTCGGAGGGCAAGGACGAGAGCGCAGCAGCAGCAGCAACAGCAGATACTAAGGAACTGCCCACAGCCACAGCAGGTATAGAAAAGAAAAAACGCTGCCAGTGCTGTACTATCATGTGACCTCTTTTTTTTTCTCCAACACTATATTTTTTTCCTTATTTTTTTGTTTTTTTTTTCCTAATTTTCTCTTCTTCTTCTACTACTACTACTACTACTACTACTTCTTCCTCGGAGCACTCTCACAACTCGGCTCTTCCTCCCTTTAAAAGAACTCAAAAACAAACATTACAAAATGGCTCCTTCTTCTCCTACTAACAGCACCTCTAGCTGTCTGCGTGCTCTCCTTTCTCTTCCCCCTTGGCCTACTTTCCCACAGAAAGTTTGGTTCCACAGCTGAGGAGAACTGTTCCCGGAGGCCAAAACAGGTTTGGACAAAAACAGGGGGGATCGTCAGGCCTGTCTGTAGCATCTGACACTCATACTAAGAAGAGCATTACATATTTCATCTTGGAGCATTGAAAAGGAAATAAATGTTAAAAAAAAAAAAAAATCTTGGAGGACAAGGAACAGTATTAGTCAGATTATTTAAATATGTATCAGTATTTAACTAATTTTTAAAGAGTATAAAATAAATAAAAGATGTGTCAGTCTTAAAGCTGTACATTCAAGAATGATATAAAATTGCCACTTCCACTGAGAGCTTTATAAAGTAGTGTAGCATAGGTAGAAACATTGAGAGTAAGGGTTTGACACACACACACACACACACACACACACACACACACACACACACACACACACACACACACACACACAAACAAAAACAATGCCAACATTGTGAGAATGGCCAGTGTGATATGAAGCAGTGTGGTATCCATGCACTCATAGCGCCATGCACTCTGTAAATACGTTCGCTCATCATACATTTGTCCAGTGGCCTTACTGAAGCATCTCAACTGCTACTCTCTTGATAACAGGATGGATGTTTGTTTGTTTGTTATTTTTTCCCTCTGCTTACAGTTCCGGAGTAAAGTCTAAGTCTTTTTTCCCTCTTCTGTGGCAGTGTCAGTAAGACAATGTGCACGTTATGTTCTGTACTGCACATTCAATCCCACTTTGCACCGGTGCAGCTATAGTGGTGTGCCTCAGTGCAAATGTACCGTATATCAGTAGGCGAGGAGTCAACAACCCTGGGGGATGAATTTCTCAAAACCAAAGTTGCTTACTACATTAGCTACTTTGTTGTTTTCATTTGCATTTTCCCATTGGCAACTACCAAAGTTGCTAACAGGCTAGCAACTTCTGTTTTGAGAAACTCACCCCAGTTCAGAAGTAAACACCCTGCCACAGATTCCTCCCACCATGGGGGACTTCACTGAATAACTGGTCTGCCTGTCTTGAGGAGAATTGTCTAACGTACAAGTAGAAGTACTCTTGCAGATGTAATTACAAGACCAGAGTTATTATATTAGATAGTTAAACTGTGTAATATGATACTTCTAGTGTTGTAATTACATCTGTGAGAGTACTGGTCTTGAGTACACATTACGATCAGCTGATTTTGTGTGATCATCACAGTGACAGGGTTTTGACTTGCTGAATACGGGATTGACACCTCTGATCAGTGGGTTGAATTATTTATCATGAAACAATGAGTGCTTTCCAATATGCATACTCCTGTCCTCCACTTGTGCTTGTGGACTTGCCTCACCTCCTGGCCCCTCAGCCTAGCCACAACAACTTTTGGGGGACTATTCTTCATTTACCATCCAGTTTGCAAATGAGAAAATAACGTAACAATTGAGCTTTCGTGAGATATTGAAATATAATGCTGTTGTCAGTGGTGTCATCACAGCATATCACTTCCTGGTACGAGGCCACAACCACACAAGTGGAGGACGCAAGGTCGCATATTGGAACGCACACTATGACGGTGTCTGAACACTTCCTTTCATCATCATCTCCTGACTTCCCAGCGATTGGTCGGCTCCTTCAGGGCAGCTACTGTAACTGGCCTTGACTTTCAGGTGTCTCGTCTCGTCTTCTTTCAGGTGTTTCGTCTCGTCTTCTTTCAGGTGTCTCGTCTCGTCTTCTCCAATATTTGTCCAGTGTCTTGACCATGTTTAGATACTGCAGTAAGGCATTATGCCATGGTTTGCTGAAACATAAGGTCCAACAAATGCTGATAAACCGGCCATTTGTCGGCCTGTACTTTACACTAATCTTTTCTTTTACCTGGTGCTTTTGGTCGTAAGATGTCTGCTAATATGTGTCTAGTACCCACACTCATCGGTTAAGATAAGAACTTCTAAAAATATACCAATTGTGCAATGCTGCAGATCTTCAATTCACAATTGTGCAAATGATATGATTCTCTCACACCAGTTCAGCACTGTCCTAACTGATCCATACCTTGAGGAAGACACTTTTTTATACAGCTTGATCCTAGTTTACATATTCAGTTGGCAAGCTGTGTAATATCAAGGGATCTTTTCTGGTTGAAAATATATTTCAGGACATGACTGCCTTCATTATTTGAAACATTACCAAGTTACAAAAAGCACAATATATTGGAGATGGGGTCTGTCTATGCATCACCAAAAGCTGAAACTGCCAGGACAGAGTCCCAATTTTATACCAGCGACCGCTTAGCAGTTAGAATCCCGAGAAGATATCCGTAATAATATTGGCACTGACTGACTACATTGGCATTATATGCAAACATAGCATAACCATGAACACCAAGACACTTATATGAAGGATTAGAAATTGTTAGAAATGCTTTCATACAATTAGAAGTGCAGATTTTTTGGAATATTTCTCAGGGGTTTTGGACAATAAGTCATCTGAGTGTCAGTGTCTGAGTTGAGAGAAACACGATAAGCAGCCCTTTTCGCTTGTCAGTGGTGAGGGGGGTTTAGCCGCTCAGCTTGTGTGTTAGGCTAAGCTAACAATATATCAACAGTTCAGGACACATATGAAGACAAAGGCGATCCACACACAGAGGAGCTCCAGTTGTTATTTTCCATTTCGATGATGTTATGAGCTCTTGCGGCCTTCCTCGGACTAAGTGCAGTTAAGAGCAAAGCTCACATGGATAGGACAAGAGACACACCACCACACGATCAGGTGGAGTTAACGCAGGCTAAAAAAATATATAGCAGCTACATTGTCATGATGGTACGCCTACACGTGTACGGATATTTTCGAACGTAAACACCTCTGCATGTGTTTATGTAGAATTCATTATAGCGCTATCAATATCTGATAGTAATACAATTCTTAGTATCCAAAGTCACACAGAAACACCATAGGACTCCATTAAGGTTGACTCTGAGGAGATCTTTTGGATTTATGTTGGGTTTAATCTATTAAAAATACTAATACCAACTGCTTCACTCTGTCCATCTATCTTACATCTGACACCAATATCGACTAACTGCTTAGTTCCACCATTAACCACACGCTTAGTCAAAACAGGAAATTCACAAAACAGACTATGTAGGCTTACTACAGTAGCACAGCAATCTATACCGCATTTTATCATCTGCCTGGAAATGGTCAGATCTTCAGTGAAGTACTCTACGATTTTAGATCATCAGCATACGAATATTACCAGGTCACCACAAAACAGCACATGATGCATTGTAGACTGACTTAGATTGTAGGCCACTGTACTTTACTTTCATTTAGGCGGCAATCGGTCATCCTGTTCAGCAGCGTCACTGAACCTTATCCAAGATAGGCTACAGTAACTCTCCTAGCAGCATACATTTACAGCAAGGGGAAGAACGCAGCAGTAGCCATGTGAAATAATACTAGAACAGCATTTCATAACACACAAACGAGTAGAATAATTGCCAAACCTACTACAGCCAGTGTACATATTTTACAATATTTTTTCAGAAAGTTGGCAACAGGACGTACAATTATCCAATTCTTTTGACAGGAGGTAAGCTACTGCCAAAACACTGCACATTATTATTATTATTATTATTATTATTATTATTATTATTATTATTATTATTATTACCAAATCTACTTCTGTTCCCTCTAATTATGCTGTGCCTAATACAATCAGAATAAAAGATGTGAATGTTTTCCAGCACAGTTTCAAAGACACACACACACACGCACGTGTGCACACACACACACACACACACACACACACACACACACACACACACACACACACACACACACACACACACACACACACACACACACACACACACACACATATACACACAGCCAACTGTGATCTGCTTCTGAGGTACAGTATCTGTTTGGGTTCAACAACACCATCTGCTATTAGAAAGCCTGTGCTTCATAACTAAAATCTGGTGTATTTTTGTTACCTGAAGAGTAATTGTTCATGCCAATGTACATGTCTTTCGTTATGTCTATGATAATCACTCTGTATCTCTCCATCTATTGGTTCTTCCTTTCTTTTTCCCCTTTCTCTTTCTCTCTCTCGCTCCTGAAACCTCACCACACGCACACACTTTACTCAGAATACAAAATGGCCGCCGCCGCCTCCTCCTTGCTGTAACAGTGGCTTTCCCCTTTGTATGGTATATACCTAGTCAAATAAACTGCATTTTCACAGTGCCTACCCTCCCGTGTCTCTGCTATGGTTCTTTCACTAACTCACCATTATTGTGGCACACAATCTATTGTGTCACTAACTCACTATTGTGTCTCTTGCACCACCTTTGCCCTCTAGCTGTCTATCTATCTCTTTCATGCTGATAACTTTGTGCTTTTTGCTGCTTTGCCGTCTGGCATCTGGCCCCTGTCTGGCCTGGCTCTGGCCCAGGTCAGGTGTGAGTCTGAGATGGCAGCATAGCAGCAGGTCAGAGGTCAGGTATCTGAAATGGTGTTGCATCCCCTTTGATTGCTGCTCTGTGATTGTGAGCACCCACAATGCACCTGCACTAACCAAGCCCACACAGATGACCCGTAACAGACTTACACTGCATGCACTCTGCTGCCGGGCATTTCCCAAAGTCTAGTGTATGACCCTTGGAAGTGTGTCAGCCTAATTAGTCACGCCCAGTGATTGGATACTCTGCAGAGTTCACCAAAGAGTATCCAATCACTGGGCGTGATTACGAAGGCTGATACACTTTGAAGGATAGGAAGGAAACTAGACTTTGAGAAATGCCCGACATCCCCCCCGCCACCACCACAACCACCACCACCACCCTTATCCTGCCCCATAACCCCAGGAGGACACTGGGGGGGACCCTGCTTTGCACCTGCATGAGAAGCTTACATAATGATTAATAATAATTAAAGCGTGAACCGCTTGGGTACTGAACAAACAATGCAGGAAAGACAACAAACAGCAGGCCAGATTTGCCTCACCCATACACTCTGATCAATATTTTTTGTCAATATTTATTTGTTGAATCACCTGTCTACTGAATAGGGGTGTTGTGGAAACGGTTTCTGTTGCAAACAGATTAAAGTGTCTAAAGCGCAAGCAGGTGTTCTACACTCACTCTTCCTAATATGTAGTTACAACTTCCATATTATTTATTGAAACCATGCACTGTATGCATTTTTGGGAGGATGGTACAACATCAAGTAAGTAAGGAAGGAATTAAGTACAATTTGTCATCCAATCATTTTTGGTAAGACTGCCTTCAGAAAAGTAGATGTGTTTAGGTCAAATACTAAATGTGTGCTTGATCACATCATCATCATTATCACTATTTTCTAAGAACTAAAATCAGCATTCCGAGTGTGATAGCATGCATGGTCAGGTTAACACACAGGCTAGATATGGCTGCAGCCTAGGGGCCCCCACCACAGGCTAGATATGGCTGCAGCCTAGGGCCCCCACAGGCTAGATATGGCTGCAGCCTAGGGGGCCCCACCATAGGCTAGATATGGCTGCAGCCTAGGGCCCCCACAGGCTAGATATGGCTGCAGCCTAGGGGGCCCCACCATAGGCTAGATATGGCTGCAGCCTAGGGGCCCCCACCATAGGCTAGATATGGCTGCAGCCTAGGGCCCCCACAGGCTAGATATGGCTGCAGCCTAGGGCCCCCACAGGCTAGATATGGCTGCAGCCTAGGGGCCCCCACAGGCTAGATATGGCTGCAGCCTAGGGCCCCCACAGGCTAGATATGGCTGCAGCCTAGGGCCCCCACAGGCTAGATATGGCTGCAGCCTAGGGCCCCCACAGGCTAGATATGGCTGCAGCCTAGGGGCCCCCACAGGCTAGATATGGCTGCAGCCTAGGGCCCCCACCACAGGCTAGATATGGCTGCAGCCTAGGGGCCCCCACCACAGGCTAGATATGGCTGCAGCCTAGGGGCCCCCACCATAGGCTAGATATGGCTGCAGCCTAGGGGCCCCCACCACAGGCTAGATATGGCTGCAGCCTAGGGGCCTCCACCTGCCAGGGGGGCCCTGATTGGCCAAAAGTGAAAAAATGCAGAATTGTGACCAGATGCAATATTGAAAAAAATAAAAAAAATCTTGAGAAATCATCATCATTATCCTTAATTCCTAGTTCGTAATTATGACACTGGCTATGTAAAAATGTCACAATTTCCCCTCCGGGGGCCCCCACAGCAACCTGAAGCCTGGGGTCCCCAGACCATCTTAATCCAGCCCTGATAGCATGCTTCCTAATGTGGAAGCATAACTGTGAATACCCATGGAGCCAGTATCAGGGGAGCTGGGAGCACTTCAGGGGTGCATTTCTCAAAAGCGTAGTTGTTAGCCTGTTAGCAACTTGGGTTGTTGCCAATGGGAAATTACATCGCAACCATCAAAGTAGCGAATGTAGTTAGCAACTATGGTTTCGAGAAATACACCCCAGTCTGGTCTCTTGGTGTCTGTGTCCTCCTGGGCCCGGGCGCCGTAAGCAGGGCCGTTTCAAGCTATTTGGGGGCCCTAGGCAAAGAGGGACTTGACTACCCCTTCTTACCGCCACACATTTGGCAAAGGGCCACCTCGAGAGATATTTGAATAGCTAGTATAATTGCACTTATCGGTCAATGAGTTTAGGGAGTAAGCATTCGATTTTATGGAATTTAGAGGTGCGCAATTTAGGTCATTGCTGTAATTTAAATACAAGTAGATGCCCACTCATTACCAGGGGCCTCTATTCAGCTGGGGGCCCTTGTCAAATGCCTAATTTGCTTGCCTGGTTGTGACAGGCCTGCCCTTAAGACCCATTCATTAATTTATCGTTATTATATGGTGTGACGTCATCGGTCGAATGCTCCATTCATTTCAACGGGGATCCCCAACGTTCGCACGTCTGTTATTTTTCGATAACGGACGGGTTGGTCTATAACAGACCGCTGTCAATGGCAACAAGACTTTTCACTGCTAAAGCGACTTTTCAACAAGACTCTAATCAGCTGCTGTGATAGACAACACCTGTTGTCCTGGCTACCTAGCTGTTGCCTAGCGGTGTTCCACAACCGCACTGTTTTGCTTTGCGCAGCAACAATCTTAACATTAAATAGGCCTAAAGAAATGTCCCCGCCATGTGTGAATCATTTAAGTATATCCATATAATAAGCGGGTTAACTTTCGGCGAGTCGGTCGCTTTGTGGAATAGCAGCACTTCAGAGTGCTCCGCGTCGGGGTCTAAAGATTCTCTCTGTCGTGCTGCTATTCCACGGTAGCGACCTTCTCGCCGAACGTTAACCCTTACTTGATCAAGAGGACAATCTAATAATGCCTCATCAGAGGGATAACGTGTCGTCTGTGATTACAGTACAAAAACACAGATGCAAGTTACACAGTGCAGACACAATACAGTAATGCAGTTATATTTAGAGATGTACTGGATCCTGATTTTTGTCGTGCCGGATACCGGATCCACTGCTTAAGATCCTGCCGGATCCGGAACCGGATACCGGATCCTACGAAAGGGTTGAAACACATACTCGCACACGTGGGCCCTTTTTATTACATTGGCTCAAACTATTTTTTAGAGGCATTGGCTTACTGCCACACTGCCTGCACTGGCCGTTCTTTCACTCCATGCAGCAATTGGGGTTTTGAAAGACTGACTGAATAACCTAGGCTAGAGATGCACCAGATCCTGATTTTCTGGTAACTGCCGGATACCGGATCCACTGCTTAAGATCCTGTCGGATCCAGATCCTGTGAAAAATCCTATTATCCTGCCGGATCCGGAACCAGATCTTGGATCCTGTGCATCTCTAGTTATATTTACTGATTACACTACATGCGTTTGCATGCATTGCATTCGGAAGATGCTTTTTAACCAAAGCGACTTACAATCAAGGACATAATCACAGCCAACATCACAGATACGAAGTGCACAGGAAATGTGCAGAGCAACAAGTGCAGATTCAACGGAGGCTTACCAGGAGACTAAGGCAGCTCAAACATTAGTGTAGTAGATAGTCACGAAGGAGCAGAGTCTTTGGCGTTGAGAAGGACACAACTGACTGGGGCGGTGCTTAGTCACCATTGGGGGGCAATAGTCTATTTTATTTTTCAATACTAAGGGGGCGTTGGCAGGCTCATGATGAGGCCAGGGGCGTTGGGAGGGTTATGAGGAGGTCAAGGGGGCATTTGTTCAAAAAAGGTTCAGAACCTCTGTTTTAACCCTCTGGTTGTGTTAGAAACATGGTTACGTTCATGGTGTTAACGGTCAAAATTGACCGCCTACACAAAAAAAGTAATAATACATTGATCAGAAATCTGATTTGCATATTTTGTGATTAATACCTTTTAGACATCCTTTTGAAACATTTCCAATGTTATTTAAATGTTATTCTGCTTTGTTTTAGTGATTTGTAGGCTTTTTTTCTTATCTTGCACCAATTTGTTTAAAAGCATAACAAAAAAGAATATGAGAGTAAAGTGAATGTCATATAACTGTATACAACTTTTGGGAGATGTAAATGAATGGCCCGGTCATTTTTGACCGAAACACCATGAATGTAACAAGTTGGTGTATCTTCCACAATTCTTTAGGAATTTCATTATATTTCATTTTGACCATTTGAATAAGTAAGCTGGAGGATATCATGAAGTGTCATTTGTGTATGATGAAAAGTAGAGAAGTTATTTATGAATGAAGTTTCAAAACGGTCATTTTTGACCGCAACACAACCACTGTTTTGATGCATATAAGGGGGCAACACATAATTGCATACTATGATGAAAGGAAGGGTCACGTCATGCAGTAAACGTATGTGCAGAATGAGAGGAGCCACTCTTCTCATCAGCAGAAAGGATGTTGAATGTTGAATGTCTAGCATTACTGAGGGGAGTTTAAACTCACAAAACACATCTTCGGCATTCAGTACTCACTCAAACACACGGTATCTCTATCTCTCTCTCACACACATACACACACAGTCTTATCTTCCTTGCTCCCTCTCTCCTTCTCTCTCTCTCTCTCTCTCTCTCTCTCTCTCTCTCTCTCTCTCTCTCTCTCTCTCTCTCTCTCTCTCTCTCATACACACATAGACACATACACACACTCACTATCTCTTATCATCTTGGGAGCATTAGCTTAACAAGACTGTACCACTGCTGTGGGTAATTGTTCATTAAAAAAGCTGATTGGCGTCCTAATGCCTGTAATGAATGCTCCAATTATGATGCCTCAGGCATTTTCTTCGCTGAAAAAAAATGTTAATTTGACCACAGTATAAAAACCCCTTTCAACATAACAGTGCTGTGGGATTGCCAAGTGCGGAACACATACTCCTTGTTGCCTGATTATCATCAACTTTCAAATCTCTGAGACTTGGTCTGACCAAGAGCATAACAATTAACATTTCCCGAACGGCATCGTCGACCCGCCTCTTTTGGTTTGCTAATGGTTGTATGATTCTTGAGAAAGTAGGAGGAGTTCCTGATTTTTCGGGAGCTCAGAAACTATATTTGTATTGCTCTTGACTAAAAGCAACGCTGAAGATGTTGCGTCACTAGGAGGGCATGGCCTGGCTATATTCCTTGTGTCTTTGTATCCTTGTAGGCTATCGTTTCTGCATTGGCATTGGCTTTAACCAACAAATATGAGTGGCCCTTCCCTCATAAGGGAACATCGATAAATGTCTCATGCAATATGCATAGGCGATACATATATAATGCATTATATCATATCACATGAATAACACACAAGTCCCCTGAGTGCGTTGGTGTGGGCACATGCTAGCGGAGATCTGCTGATAGCAGAGCAACTGATGTTTAAGCACACACACGCTGATGTGCGCACACGCACGCACACACACACACACGCGCGCGCACACACACACACACACACACACACACACACACACACACACACACACACACACACACACACACACACACACACACACACACACACACACACCTGAGCAATCATGCTATTTAAGTCAAGTCAAGTCAAGTCAAGTCAAGTTTATTGTCAATTTCTTTACATGCACTGGTCATACAAAGAATTTGAAATTGCGTTTCTTGCTCTCCCATGCAGACATAGACTAATCTAGGTAAGGACATAGACAGTATAGACATAGACAGTACTCATACATGGACATAGACAGTATGGACGTAGACATTGCTCATACAGACATTTAAAGTGCAAGACTGGACAACAGAAGACTTGTAGAGAACATACATTAAGAGGAGGTATTTTGTTGTTCTTTTTTTCTAAAAGTCCTTTATAGCGTTCTGACATAGTAATAGTAGCATTTGAAGAAATAAATAATTAAAAAAAAAAGGTTTTTATTAAATACACCAGCAGCAGTATGTGTGTGTGTGTGTTTGTATGTGTTTTGTGTGCGTGTGTGTGCGTGTGTGTGTGTGTGTATGTGTGTGTGTGTGTGTGTGTGTGTGTGTGTGTGTGTGTTTAGTGCAGGTAGAAAGTGCGGTGTGCGTCTGTGTGTGTGTACCTGTGTATGTGTGTGTGTGTGTGTGTGTGTGTGTGTGTGTATGTGTGTGAGTATGAGTTGTGTGTCAGTGTGTGTATGTTTGGGTTTAGTGCAGAAAGTGCAGTGTGCTTGTGTGTGTGTGTGTGTGTGTGTGTGTGTGTGTGTGTGTGTGTGTGTGTGTGTGTGTATGTGTGTGTGTGTGTGTGTGTGCATGTGTATGTTTTGAGTTAGTGCAGGTTGAAAGTTCAGTCACAGATGTAGTAGTGCAGGTGGAATGTTCAGTCGCAGATATGGTGGTTGGGATGAGGGGGGGGAGCGTTGTCAGTGGCCTGGCTGGCTAGAGGCTGACAGTGAAGGGAGAGTGGGTTGAGTGTTCAGTATCTTGATTGCTTGATGCATCGTGCTGCTTGCAAGCCTGGTGGTACGGGAACGGAGGCGCCTGTACCTCTTTTCCAGAGGGCAGGAGGCTGAACAGTTTGTGTGCAGGGTGGCTTGTGTCTTTGATGATCATCAGTGCTTTTCGGGTGAGGCGTGCGGTGTAAATGTCCTGCAGGGAGGGGAGTGGTACTCCAATGATCTTCTTCGCTGTGTTCACAACACGCTGGAGTGTCTTCCTGTTTTTCTCCGTGCAGCTTCCTCCCCACACTGTGATGCAGCTGGACACGACGCTCTCTATGGTTCCTCTGTAGAATGTTGTCATGATGGAGGGTGTAGCACTTGCCTTCTTTAGTTTTGCGCAAGAAGTAGAGACGCTGATTGGGCCTTCTTCGCCAGTGATGTGTAGTGTTGGTGGTCCAAGAGAGGTCGTCGCTGATGTGCACTCCAAGGAACTTGGTGCTGCTCACTCTCTCCACAGCATCATCACCGTCGATGGTCAGTGGTGGCAGTTGTTTTTGACCCTCTGAAAGTTGACAACAATCTCCCTTGGTCTTGTTGACATTCAGCAGGAGGTTGTTGTCTTTGCACCACCATCTGGCCAGCAGGTCTACTTCTTCTCTGTAGTGGGTCTCATCGCCCTTAGTGATTGAGGCCCACCAGTGTTGAATCATCCGCAAACTTCACTNGATGGTTAGTGNTGTGGGTCGTTGTGCAGTCATGTGTCAGCAGCGTGAACAGCAGGGGGCTGAGAACACAACCTTGCGGACCCCCGTGCTCAGGGTCAGGGTGCTTGAGGTGTTATTCCCTACCCGTACTGCTTGTGGTCTCTGCATCAGGAAGTCCAGCAGCCAGTTTGCAGAGGGAGGTGCTGAAACCTAGTTTGTCCCAGTTTTCTGATGAGTTGTTGTGGTATTATGGTATTGAATGGCTGAGCTGAAGTCAATGAACAGCATTCTCACATATGAGTCTTTATTGTCCAAGTGGTGAGGGCTGGATGGAGGGCAGAGCAGATTGCATCCTCCGTGGATCGCTTGGCTCGGTATGCGAACTGGTAGGGGTCCAGGGTGGGGGGTAGGGTGGCTTTGATGTGTGACAGGACTAGCCGTTCGAAGCACTTCATGATTATGGGCGTCAGTGCTACAGGACGGTAGTCATTGAAGCATGATGGTGATGATTTCTTCGGCACGGGTATGATGGTAGCAGCTTTGAAAAGTGATGGGATGACTGCTTGCTCCAGAGAGATGTTAAAGATGTCTGTGAAGACATCCTTCAGCTCTTCTGCACAATCCTTCAACACTCGGCCAGGTATGTTGTCTGGGCCAGCTGCTTTGCGTGGGTTGATGGTGGCCAGTGTCCTCTTCACACTGGCAGAGGACAGGTACAGGGGTTGATCATGGGGGGGAAGGGGAGTTTTCTGTGGATGAGTGTCATTTTGTGCTTCAAAACGGGCAAAGAAACTGTTCAGGTCGTTTAGCAGAGAGGTGTTGTTGTCACAGCTTCGTGGTGCGGGCTTATAGTCCGTGATGGCCTGTATGCCCTGCCACAGGCTCTGTGCATCTCTGCTGTCTTTGAAGTGTGTTGTTATTTTGTCCGAGTATTCCTTTTTTGCTTTCCCTGATGCCCCTGGGACAGGTTTTTGCTCTTGCTGCTTTTAGGCCAGCTACGTCTCCTGCTCTGAAGGCTTTGTCTCTGGCCCTCAGCAGTCTGTGAACGTCTCCTGTGAACACAGATTGATTGATTTTTTTGTAGGTACAAATACAAATAGGCTACATAAATAACATAGGAGAAATGAATTCATTAGGGGCTACAATAAAGGCAGGATTAAATTGACCTTAGAGCCTGCACAGAAAAAGATGGGTTGCCTATCTCTGTTATCAATCCTTTCAAAGCCCAAGGGGACACTGCCCAACCTGGAACACACAAAAGAAACTAAATTCCAGTAACCTTCTGTTGTGTCATACTGTACAGAATCCTGTTTGGAGATCATGAACATACATATGCAGTACTCTGGGATGCAGTGGCATGCACAGACATTTTGTGGGGCAGGTGCTCAATTTTCAACAATGACTGCTATTGGTTCTGACCTATAGGTTGGCTGGTTGATGTGTTATTGATGTCTTAATGTGACTTGTTATGATTTGTCTGTTATCTGAGTCTGAATATGCATCTGAGGGAAACATCCATGCTTCTTAAACCTCAGGAACTTTTGTTCATATTTTGCCTGTTATACAGTGTATGTTTTACGTATGTCTTCTTGACATGAGCACTAAGAAAGAAATCCCTTGCACAAATTGCATGGCAAAAGAAAATTGATTTAATCTCAGTCTGCCAACACAGTCTGCAAACACGCCAGAGTGACGCAAGTTTTGCATTCTTCAATGCCATTCATTATACGAGAAGTGGTTTGCTTTTTAAAGTGATACTGTCCCATTTTTGGAAATAAATAAGTTCATATTACACCTCCCTTTAAGTTAAATGATTGAGGTTTACCTTTCTCCTGTGCTTCCTGTCATTCTCTGAGTATGGCAGCGCAAATTTGACCTCAAAGCTAGCAATTAACATGAAGTCCTATGACACCAGCTGCCGGCTAGGGCCAGTGTAGGAGCGGAGGTGGGGTTGCAGGTATGACATCACGTTGGGGGAACTCCCCCAGAATTCTAAGGTTCTACATAGACTCCCATGAGCCTGCGGCACCCCCAACGTGATGTCATAATACTACATTTTCTTAAAATGGTTAACCTGCAACCCCACCTTTAAGGGGAGGTGTAATATGAACTTATTTCCCAAAGTGGTACCTACAGTATCACTTTCAGTTCAATGCTATGATATGTACATCTAGCCTATTTGAGGTTTGGGTTTTGACTAGCAGAAACCTGCGTCATGCCACTGATTACTGTGTTTACAGTGTTTATGTTGACTTATGTGGGCTTGTTCAAGATGGCTGCTTCACTGGCTGCTATCTGATGAGATTGGAAGAGATAACAGTGACAGGGGCAGCTGCTCAACCAGAAAGCAGCTGTCTTAAAATGTACCTTTCCTAAATTATTTTAATACCACGTACAGTAATATGGACAAATATATGCAAAAATATGGACAAATATATGCACAAGTTGACATATTTTTAAGCATTGCTTGCAAGGTCACATATTGGTTTCAGTCAGCTAGCCATGCGGCAATCTTAAACACGCCCGTTGTTACAAAGCTGCATCGTGAGAATGGGCACGAACATTGCAAGGCCACACTACAGAACAGCCTGCGTAATGTCCTGTGTGAGTTGGGGATGAAATAAGAGATGAGTTTATCATGTGACTGACTCAGTGTTGTTGTTGCCGTATGTTCTTGCTTAGGACGCATGCTGGTTGAACACGCCCCCTCAGCAAAGAACGGAGGCCTGCCACGGAACCATGCAGCACAGGTGAGTCTGGCACCTTCTGGTTCCCTAATGGATCTCAAACAAACTCGAACACTTTAAAGCAGGGCTATTCAAATGGCGACCCTGGGCCAGAGGCGGCCCTTGGACAGCAAGGTTCTGGCCCCCCACAAGCCCCTTCAAATACAGAATCGTTTTTTTGGAATTTAGAGATAAAAGTATGGGTTCCGTTATTGTGCTGAAACGGGACACGGGACATTAAAATGCAGGAAATTGCATCTAAGAAATGCAAAACCTTCTGGGTGAGGACCCCCAGACCCTTCCCTTCAATGAAGTCTTCCATATGTTTTTCATTGACAGTCGGCAACCATAATACATACATACAGTTCGGCCCCTTTACTGGGAGGAATATGAAAAACTGGCCCTCGTAGACATTTAATTGAATACCCCTGCCTTAAAGATTTAACCAGGGTACTTAAAACCCCTAAGGCCTGGTCCTGAAAAATAAATCATGTTTTCCCATTAAGTGAAGTGAAAGTGAAAGTCCATTGGGAAACTCCAAGTCCCATTGTCATTGTGACAAAGCACTCCATAGCACACAAGTGAACACTGCACACAACAAAATTGCATTTATGCCTCACCCATGCTAGGGGGCAGCCCTCAATGGCGCCCCATGGGGAGCAGTGCGGTGGGATAGTAGCCTACCATGCTCAGGGTACCTCAGTCATGGAGGAGGATGGGGGAGAGCACTGGTTGATTTCTCCCCCCACCAACCTGGCAGGTCGGGAGTCAAACCGGCAACCTTTGGACTACAAGTCTGACGCCCTAACCGCTTACCCATGACTGCCCTATTATTTTTAGACTGTTCAAATTATTCAGTCTTCTTATTTGGCTAATGCCGGTTCATCTTGAATCCACTTTATAAAAAGAGCGTCCCTTCTTCAGATATTATAATAAAATTGCACTTTTAACATCTACACTTTCCATTTTTTCTCTCCCCTGAACCCCCAATAATCATAATCAATCGCTGACCATCCCCCTTGCTTTGATTTTACAACTCGACCACTGGTTACTTGTTTTAGATGGGGATGATTTTTGACCATTGTCATTGTTGGGGGGATGATTTTTGACCGTTTTCATTGTTGGGGGGATGGCATCCCCCCTCACCCCCCCTACAACTCGAGCCCTGAGAGTAACTAATGTGGCCCTGCCGTGGCTCTAGTGCAGTGATTCTCAAAGTGTGGTCCAGGGACCACTAGTGGTCCGCGACAAATTACAGGTGGTCCGTACGGGGATTTCTAATTTTCCAAGACAAGCTAGCAGTAGGCTATATTTGTAACATTATTACAAAGATAAGCATAGCTGTAGTCTTATTTTCATCAAAATAGTGATCTGCATTGAAATTAGCAGTGTCAAATTAGCACCCGTCAACTGTCAATTCGGTTGACAGGTGGTCCCTGAACATTTTTGGGGGGACAAAGTGGTCCTCGGTCTGAAAAAGTTTGAGAATCACTGCTCTAACGGTAGGGCACTGGGTTGCTACACCGGCGACCCAGTTCAATTACAGCCTGGGTCCAGAGCTGGATTAACACACCGGCTAGATATGGCTGCTGCCTAGGGCCCCCCACCTGCCAGGGGGCCCCTGATTGGCCAAAAGTGGAAAATTGCAGAATTATGACAAGATGCAATATTGAAAAATTAATCTGTCATGTTGAGTACACTTGGTAGATATGTTACCTTTATTTCCTAGCTTGTAATTATGACACTGCCTATGTAAATTTCTAGTGAATTTTGCCTTCCAGGGGGCCCCAAAGCAACCTGTAGCCTAGGGGCCCCAGGCCATCTTAATCCGGCCCTGCCTGGGTCCTTTGCTGATCCTTCCCCGTCTATATAATTTTCTAAAGAATAACTTTAGTCCTCATTGTGCTCCTTTGCACATAGCGTGATGAGTCATACTTTTTTCGTAGCTTGCAGATTCAACAGCGGTGGAGCTGAGCAGGGATTAGAGTTGCTATCTACGATTCTCCTGTTTACTGTAATGGTAGCGCCCTTCGAAGGAGGGCTCCAGGAGGTCGGTAGGTGAAGGTTGACAGTAAGTGCCTTGCCATTGAATTGTAATGCTATGCCAAAGCATTTCTCTCTGCTCAGAGATATTTTTCATTTTGACCTTTTTTCGTTATTATTTTTGTAAATATATTTTTGTAAATATTTTTTCTTTTTTGAATACTTACCTTTTGGACATTCGGACACTCTTTTGTAAATATTCACTGTTGGTGTGAAAAAAATAAAAACACAGTCGATGCAGTTTTATCCTGTTGGAACATTTTTGGTGCCATTTCAAGACCCCTGGACACTCTACCTTTCACAAGTGGTCATGTACTGTAGGCTACTATGATGCTCAACCATTACAAGCTTCACATGAAATGCGCTGTATTGTATCATCACACAAACACTTGCAAAATGGCCATGATGTAGGCTTCATATAGAGAATATTATACATTCAATGCGACATCACTAAACTAGTAAATGAAGGATGAATCACCGCACACTGGTATCTTTGCTGGAAGTTTTATTTAGTTCACCAAATAAACTACCAGCAAAGATACCAGTGTGCGGTGATTCATCCTTCATTTACTTGGATTACTCTTACTGCACATCACCAGCACCTGGACAGTGGTTGTGCACAGGGACGTTACTTTGATCACTAAACTAGCTGTCATAGGGATGTAGTAGCCTACTATGGTGGGGGTTTTCAGTGAACATTATTTAACGTCCCATTGGTGGGATGGTAAGGGGCTACAGGTGGTGGTAACTATTAACTACGCCAAAGACTGGCATTCAGAACTGTTGCTTTTGACAGTGGCTCCATGGAGAACGGACTAGTAACTAGTTATAGTCAGTCATGTGAGGTGACCAGCACAACACCTGTCAGGTAGAATGGCCAGGAAATATGTGAAGAATGCTGACCCCCCCCCCCCCCCCATATTGTGGTGGAAGCCTCTCTCTCTCCCTCTCTCTCTCTCCCTCTCTGTCTGTGTGTGTGTGTGCGTGTGTGTGCGTGTGCGCGCGCTTGCGTTATCCAGCAAAAGCAAGGACTTACATATTTGGCATGCCTGCAACTTAAAACAATTTCCTCTGATCAGATGCTTTGGGGTCTGACCATTGTTGTCCAACTTAATTGTCCTAGACGTTTTTGTTGCTGTGTTTGTTATTGTTGAGTCCCACGACAAAAAAAAAATCCACTCTAAACTGCTACATGGGGCTGGGTTTCGTTCGGTTTCCTATTTGGTTGGTGGTGCTCCGGCCGGGGGTGGGGAAGGGGTGCGTTCGAGGGGGGGGGGTGGACAAAGGCAGGATGAGGTCCAGATTGTTGCGCAGCTGAATAGCGATCGGTAACCCGAGCAAAGCGCCGCGCGCATTGTGCAGCCCCCCCGCCAGTGATCGGCTCCTGATTGCCGTAGAATGAGAGAGAAACCTCCAGGACTACGCTAGGGCTATTCATTATTCAGCAAGTCTGCTTACGGGGACAGAACGAGAGAGAGAGAGAGAGAGAGAGAGAGAGAGAGAGAGAGAGAGAGAGAGAGAGAGAGAGAGAGAGAGAGAGAGAGAGAGAGAGAGAGAGAGAGAGAGAGAGAGAGAGAGAGAGAGAGAGAGAGAGAGAGCAGTCCACTCCGCGCCAGAGAGAGGGGGGGCAGGCTGTTGAAGCTCGCGCTGGCTACTCACCGCTCAATGTCATCCAAGTCAAAACTGCTGCAAGCTCTTGGTCCCCAGCTGCGTGCGTCGTCTACGAGAAGAGCGCGAGGGGGTATATTGCTTCAATCATAGGACAGACCCGTTCACTTCTTCAGACTTCTCACGCGCTGGTTTAAACAGTCCCCCCGCGGCTATAACTGTTTTGTGAATTTCTGCGGCGAACCTGGGAGGACAGTTACACACGCCTATAGCAGGGCAGGAACCAGAGGTTGATGCCTTTCTCAACGAACAGGTAGGCTTAATATTGACGAGGGCTTTTTTTTCTTTATTAGATTGCATGCTGCATCGCAATGTAGACCCCGAGGTAGGCTATGGTATTGACGCAGATAACCGTGGAATCCTAGATATGCCTATTACGCAGTTATTGTTTTGGCGTCTTTGAGCCAACTTACTGTGTTGAATTATCCGTGAAACCTGTGTTGAAAATGTTAGCTTGAGTGTTGTTACCTATCTTCATGGGGACATGATGATGTCTTTAAACGGTGCACTGTATGAGCTAACTGCAGAGATTTTGGTCACAGATGAAGAGCAACTTTACTTGTGTTAAGAATAATAGTATTGTAACCTGTCAGCTGCCTGACGTCATATTGCATTGGGTATTTTATTGGAGATCATAACTACTCGGGTGGGTCATTTCCACCTTTGCATTCAGGTAGTTTACCATATCAAACATGTATTTCCTGGGGTCCAGATGTTGATCCATAGATGTGTTTGGATGTTGATTCGTGGTTGTGTGTCAGGTAACCACCACCAGTCTCCCAGTCTACAGACAGGCTGGACCTGAGACTGCCAGGTTCTCTGTGAGACTGACTGACTATACACTGCAGTGTTCTTGTGGCTGGTTTGTGCAGTGCATCATACACAGTATCTAATGAATAACAACTCTGATCCGAGCTCATAATGACTTTGGATTGCGGTGTAGCCTAGGTGTGAACTTCATTCTGAGTGTGTGGAATCCCTCCTCACAAGTGCGCAGCAAAGATTGAGCCACCTTGCGTGGATGGTCTCAATATCAATTGTGAGGTCTTTGACCCCTATTAGTTTGGAAAATCTCATTACATCATTCCCACTTGTTATGTAATGTTGCATGCTGGGATGTGTAATTGTGTTCATGGTGTAATTATCAACTGCCTCTATTTAAAGTCACATAAAACAATGGAGAATCAATTGAAAACAATTGAAAACATAGTTTTATACTATATAGGCAAACCCCATAGGGTGGCAATAACAGTAATAATGCCGTTTTAAAGTGCAGTTGATATGAGAAATGCGTCATCGGGCAGATGTATATTATTTTTATAAGGTGAAATTGTCCCCAAAATGGATAGGCTCTGGGTAGCTTATTTAGGTCATTCTGCGTAGGTCTGGTGTGTAGGCTGGAAGATGGCACAGGGACCGAAGGCAAGATGTTCATTTTAAGAATCAGAGAGGGCAAGGCAGGGGATAAAAGTGGGACACGTTAAAAAAAAATGATGCAAAAAATTGCCCAGGCTGTTTATAGTTCAACTCAGATCACAGTCCACATGCAAAATTATATTAGTGACTGTGGCATTTCATTTGGTTTCATCAGTATTGTATGTGCTCTCAGGATTTTGTTGCCTTCAGGAGTTCGGAGAATAGTGAGAAGTTTTGCGGAACAGCATATGGGTCAGAGACGTTAAAGCACTAGCACACGTCAGAGCGACACAACGACAGCCTGTGCCACTATTGCATAGGATGTTTTTGTTTGTTTTTAGTGGACTATCTAAGAAGCATATTCATTGGAGTATGTCAACCACCAATTACTCATTAATTTATGGGCATCACCCATACCTTACATTATGGGTGTTGTTGCGCCACCTGACGTCTGAGTGGGAAAAAAATCCATCTTTGACCCATACTTATGCAGAAATGTCCTACGTGTCATGAGATGGTAAATTGATATCCTGCCCACCTCAGCAATAACATACAGCCCATTGAGGGTGGAGTGTGTGGGTGTTGGTCACTGACTTTGGAATGTTACTGTGTCCTGTCTTGGAATCTTGTTTAGCCTATAAAAACAGTGAATAAATAAAGAGTGTTTCACAGTCAGACAATTGGCACGTGGTATAGTCGATTGGCAAGGCTTGTACAGACACAAGAATTACTGTAATCATTTGTGGAAAATAGAGAATACACACAGTAGGTCTACATGTGTGGGGGATTGTCTGAGTTGACTCACTGAGTTGACATACTATCTCAGACCAATCTATCAGCCCTTCCTGTTGTGGAGTCATATTGAATATCATGCAGAACCAGATTGTGTGGAACATTGTGCATGTCAGAAGTTTAAAAGGCTTCATTGCCATCCATCGATATGTAACTGTATTGCAGTTCCCATCAGGACCACTGGCAGCTGTGGTTGGGCCCAGGACAGAGTCATCTGAAAACACCAGCCAAACCCAATATAACAGTGGTTCTCAAACTATGGGCTGGGGCCCACTGGTGGGCCCTGAAGGTGTGCCAAGTGGGCCTTGAAATCATTTTCTAAAATCAAATTCACATTTGGGTGTGTGTTGTTGACTCTTTATTTGACTATTGAGTTGTTTATTGGGTTAGAGTTGGGCCCCGAACATTTGAGACAATTTCAAGTGGGCCCCACCTTGGGAAAGGTTGGGAACCCCTGCAATATAGAATTCAATCAGGGGGCTCTAAATGAACACCAGCCAACCAGACAAATGCTATAGTGAAATTTTGGTTTGGCGGGTAGAAAAGACGAAACTTACCAGCCACTTTCACCCATTAGTGAGTGTGCGTTTGACTGGTAAGATTAACATCTACCAGCCTTTTTGGCTGGTGAAGAAAAAACGTTAATTTAGAGTTCTGAATACAATGTAATGAGGACCCGGTTCTGGTCACCCCTACCCCCACCCCCTTCTTATCTCCCTGACCCTTTTGCCCCACACCTGTCACCTGTTCCCTGGTTCCTATGATGTATGGGCAGCCTTGGCCTAGTGGTCTAGTGGTTAGAGAGTCGGTCTTTCAATCTAGGGGTTGCAGGTTCAAATCCCCACTGACCTCTCCCTACATCTCCATCCACGGCTGACATGCCCTTGAGTAAGGCACCTAACCCCACATTGCTCCAGGGACTGTAACCAATACCCTGAAAAATGAAAGCATCAGCTAAGTGCAATGTAATGTAATGTAATGTAAAAATGTCAGGAAACACTTAACCATAGTCTGTCTGCCTACACTACAGTCAGGCACAGTGCGTGTGGACCATGGGGAGTGTGTTGTACAAAAATAATCAATGGATCTGATTTGAACTGTAAGCCTTGCATGGCTTCTGTCAGCTCTGTGTTATACCCTGAAGCCTGTAGGCACACACACACACACACGCACACACGCACACACACACGCATGCACACACACACACACAAACGTAGGCACACACGCGGTGGCAGCTAATTGATTGTGTGAGGGCAGCAGAATAGCCTGTGTTCAAGGCTGACGGTGAAGTGGCAATTATCAGATACTTCTCAACATGGCGTAATGAAAGATGTGATTTTAGATCTCGGTGTGATGTCTTTATGACTCAGGGATGCTCTCTGTGGTCGTTTCATATTTCTGTGTCTGTGCAACAGTTAGTGGCATAACATGAGATAAAATCCCATATCCGGTGGGAATAACATAATGATCCAATCGTAACGTCCAGTTGATATGAGAAATGGATAGGGTAGGTGTGATTTATAAGGCAAAATTTGTCACTGAAATTGTTAGCATTGGGTAATCCTAATCTCATATTGTGGTGAAAACAGAATGTCAACAAGACTATGTTTAACGGTTTTGTTCGTGGACTGTAATGCAAGGCAGGCTAATAATTGTGCCCTGGAGTTACTTGTACTACATGTTAAACTTCGGCTTTTTTCGCACACCTCAGCTGGCAAGTGCGTCGGAGATGGCACCATGGGTCACTCAGCAATAGTTAAAGAAACTCCCGCATACTGACCATTTCGCTGTTCTTTCTTTAATAAACGACGTTTCGGTACTAGACCTTCATCAGAGGTCTAGTACCGAAACGTCGTTTATTAAAGAAAGAACAGCAAAATGGTCGGTATGCGGAAGTTTCTTTAACTAACAACTTGTACTACATGTGACATGTCAGTAATATTCTCATATGGCCACATGAAAGGGTCTCGATGGCATTCTCACCATTCCAATGCAGATTCCGGTTGGTGGACATTTCCTTGACAAAATTCCAGAGCGGCCCGCTCTGTGCCGCGCCTCTGGGAGAGAAAGAACCCTGAGCAACACATGATATAGATGTAGTCTTAGAGAGAAAGGAAGAAAGAAAGAAAGAAAGAAAGAAAGAAAGAAAGAAAGAAAGACAGAAATAGATTTTTTTCTCTATTTCTCTGTTTTTCTCTCTTATTCTTTTTGCCTCTCTCTCCGCAACTACATGTCTTCCACAGAAAGAAAGAAAGAAAGAAAGAAAGAAAGAAAGAAAGAAAAAGAAAGAGCCCTTATTCTCTTTTTGTCTCTCTCTCCTCAACATGTCTCACAGGAAGAAAGAAAGAAAGAAAGAAAGAAAGAAAGAAAGAAAGAAAGAAAGAAAGAAAGAAAGGTCTTTTTCTCTCTTCCTCCCCTCTTCTCTTCTTGTCTCTCTCTCTCTCCTCAACTATACATGTCTTCCACTGTGGAAGGGTGGTGTTCAGGAGGGCTGGAATCCAGCACTCCAAACAGGAAGGGAATAGCTCGAAGTGACTCCAGACCGCTGTCACACCAGCGTTGGGCCTGACATGTGCTTATTGGCGAATAGGGACCGGGCATTTTTGGCCCCCTGATAATCAGCAGTGCAGAACTGACTCACCGATGGGCCCTGCACCCTCGTGGGCCCCTATTCTCACAAATGTATATGTATATGTTATACATTTCTGAAAATAGGGTCCGCCGAGAAATGCCTGCTGTGCCAGAAATAGGGCCCGGGCACTTTTGGCTTAAAGGGGCCCCTCATAGAACTGACACAGAACTGACTCACAATTACATTACATTTCTGAAAATAGGGGCCCACAAGGGTGCAGGGCCCGCCGAGAAATGCCCGCTAGGCCAGATGGCCAGTCCCGCCCCTGTTGGCTCTTCTTCAACATGCAGCTCAGTCCAGAAGCTTCCTCAGTTACAGGATGTTATACAAAATGGCACTTTTCCTTGTTCGGCATGACACCTTAACCGCCCACGCTCGCTCAGTGAAATTAGCTCGTCTTTTGGAGACGGTCTTTTGTGTGTGTAAGTTATACATCATACATTAGGGACTGTTTTAATCAAAAGTGGCGGCTGTGAAGAACAGGCATTGTACACATTCATAGTTTTGATCCAAACGTTCCACACACACACACGCATCACGCATCACTGCACTGCTTTCAATGTTTACACAGGAGGCTACACATTCAGAATTGCTTTTTCCTTCAAACACTGATTCTCTGATCTATGATTACCTGTTCAAAATTTTCAAAACGTTTTATATACCCAAGCTGGAACTCACAGAAATTCCTAGTTGAGTATTCTCAGCATCGCCTATACCTACTGGGTGTCGTGAGTGTGACTGAGTCACCAGGGCCCCATGTATATAGGGGGCCCAAGTCCGATTAATGTAAATATATGGCCCGGGGGGGGTCCATTGGAGCTGCTACATCCCTGACTCTACCTTTTCACCAAGAGTGGCCAGGGGCTCTCTGCCAGGGCTGAGGGATAGGGGCCGATGGCTCCCTCTAAACCAGTGTTTCTCAAACTTTTTTAGATTGAGGACCACTTTGTCCCCCCTAAAATGTTCAGGGACCACCTGTCAATTGAATTGACAGTTGACGGTTGCTAATTTGACACGTCTAATTTCGTTGCTGATCACATAGGCTACTTTTTATTCACATTAGCCTACAAGCCTGTCTTATTGTGGTGAAAATGAGACTTCAGCTATGTTTAGCTTTGTAATAATGTTACAAATAAAGCTTACTCCTAGCATTGTCTTGGTAAAATAGAAATCCCCTCGAGGACCACCTGAGCTGTGTCGCGGACCACACTTTGAGAACCACTGCTCTAAACCACAGTAATGGCTTAATGGTACACATGGGTCAAAGGCAGGTACACTTATACCCTGTGGGGGCTATTACCTCCACACACACACACACACACACACACACACGCACGCGCACACACACACACACACACACACACACACACACACACACACACACACACACACACACACACACACACACACAGACACACACACACACACACACACACACACACACACACACACACGCACACACACACACACACCTCCCAGTGCTTACAGACCCCTGTGCTGTGCTGTGCTGTCCTGGACGGTGTTTCCCAACAACAATGCTGCTGACGTTTGATGGCATTGTGAACGGGTGATCTTACGAACGCCCTTGAATTACATATTTCCACGAAAGCTTCAGGAACGGCATGCAGCTCAGAGCATTTCCTTTGTATATGTCTTAACAGAAATGGCCCGAGGTCATCTTCCCACACACACACACACACACACACACACACACACACACACACACACACACACACACACACACACACACACACACGAAGGCGCAACCACCCAAACACCTTGCCTTGCCCTTTGCCCTGCCTTGCCACACACACACACACAAAGAAAGAAAGAAAGAAAGAAAGAAAGAAAGAAAGAAAGAAAGAAAGAAAGAAAGAAAGAATATAATTTCCTCTACATATTCTTTGTGATTCCCTTTCCAAGAAGAGTCATGTAGCTTTGTGTGTTCAGTGTGGAAGGTAGCCTTCCTCTTTCTGCTTCTGTTTGTGTGTGAAAGCTGTCTTACGCTCCTGGAATCCAGCAAGATTATAGGGCCCATGCAAGATTACATAAAGCTATATAAACAAGATTATATGAGGGTTACATGTGTGCTTTTCAGAGGCTGTTATATTATTGTGGGCTGTTTTGGCAAATAGGTTTTTCGGTCCGTTTTTGGTGCTATCTTTGAAATGTCTCCATGTTCCTGGAAAGGGAAGCGCCTGAGTGTTTGTTATTCGCCAGATGATTACTACGGTGGTTGTTTTTTTATTGATAGAGGCTGAAATTGCTAATTGACCATTTTGTTTTCCAGCTCTGCAGTATGTCGTGGTATTACAAAGCACAATGTTTTACCGGCACTAATCTTGTTTTCTTGGTTTTATTTTTTACTGGTAATTGTTTTGTCTCAAAATTGAGTTGATCTAAACTCAAAATAAACAAGTATGTGAAGTATATACAGTATATTATAAAGCATACAATAATGCACCAAAACTGATTTGACTTCTGAATATATATTTGTTATAGGCATAACACACTATCAAAAACATAAAAACTCAAGATGAGATCAAGGCTGTAAGGTGCCAGAGTATTATGTGTTAGCAATTTAAAATAAGGTTTGATTTCCCTTCAGTATCGGAGCCTCCAGATTCCAGACCCTTTGCCCTCTGTCTGTCCTAGCTAGGTAAGCGATTCCTGCTGACTGTCAAAGTCTCTCTGCTTGCCCTCCGCGCACGGCTCCCAGAGAGCATACATCTCCATTAGTTACAGCAGAGCAGCTCCCAATCACAGACTACACCACTTGCAGTCAGTGTTGCCAGATTGGGTGGTTTCCCACCCAATTGGGCTACTTAGGATGACCGTCTGCGGGTGAAAAAGGCTTTTGAGCGGGTTTTTCTGCTGATTTATAGTCATAGAAATCAATAGAATTTAGTTCAAATTGTGCGCTATTTTGTGCTTGCAGGTGGGTTTTGAGCATTTTTTGGGCTGGAAATAATCTGTCTCATTTGGCAACCCTGCTTGCAGTCATCATGCCTACCTGCCTTTCTGTGCCTCTCCATGCTGTAGGGTGGGTTAGCTTTAGCCTGGCGACGCCATCCTATGTACTGTACTCCACCCAAAGATTTTGGCGGTCGGCTTTTTTTCTCCCAGGCTAGGTTAGCTTAGCAGCACAGTCCACAGCGTTACACTGCAATTTACGTTACACTACGACTTTTTTCGCACACCTCAGCTGGCAGGTGCGTCGGAGATGGCACCATGGGTCACTCAGCAACAACCTTCAAGGTCTTCAACGTTGTTTATTAAAGAAAGAACAGCGAAATGGTCAGTGTGCGGGAGTTTCTTTACACTGCAATTTACAACAGAGCTGTCTGATGTGGTGCCGCCCGTGTGCCATGATAATATTTGCACTGACTGACTGAGGCGGGATGGAATTGCCACTTCGCTTGCGTCATCATAACGGTTTAAGGTTGAAGTGAGGTCTGGGCGGCTTATACTTAATATGGGTATGCTGTTCAAAGGCAGCAGCAACTGCTGCAGCTAGCAGCTCATTCAGTGCCCTGCATGGCTCAGCTCAGGCAGCCGGGCTTCAATTCCCCCAAAAGAGGTGAGCTGCTGCCAGTGCCCAGCCCAGCCCAGCCCTTATCAAAATTCTTGCTGCATGATAAATGCCAGAATGTAGTAGGAATGTTCTAGGTGCAGCCCAGGGAACCGTAAATAATCCGCCGGGCCGGGACTGGGAGAGTTACCCTGGGCATGCTGCTTGAAAGTTTCTTGAAGATTCCCCTTCATCCAGGTCATAAATATTGATCGTTAGTAATTATCTATGGGGGTTGGTTGTAAATAATTGGACCTCCTCTTTGAGCGTAGCCTCGTACCGCAGATGAGCCTGTCAACGGACCTATTCACTCTTTGCGGCAAACACTCAACTAGCCTACATCATAACAATATTGCTACGACAATGCAGAGAGCCTTAAGTAACAGATTACTGTAAGACTGGTGACAGTAAGGTCATAATAACGTAGGCTCTGCTTAAAGGTGTTCAGATGTTTCACCTAAGCAGTGTAATAGCCGCTGTAAATAGGGCTAAGGCTTTGTGTTTTTATCCCTGAAATCTATATCTGAGTGTGGAGTAAGACCTCTTAACGTGTTTTTTTTATCAGGAGGGACCCTGTCAAGCCTGTTGCCATCTGGCCTGCGCTCCACTCCGCTCCGCTCCATGCATGCGATGCGATCACACTGCTGTTCTGGTCCATTGACCGCGGGGTTGCTTTCATGTGGAACACGCCGATAAAGTCAAATTAGCTTGCGTTGCACAAGCCCAATGCCTTGCTCACCTCAGAGAATTGCCCTGTGTGTGTGTGTGGGTGTGTGTGTGCGTGTGCAGGCCAGAGGTGTGACATAACAGGCTGGAATAAGGTGTCAAGAGCTGAAACCAGGGCACTGCAGCCCAGCGGTGGCCACTGTGGCATAGAGGCAGTGGCAGAAGGGCATCTACTTTTGTTGCGCAGAAGCTGCCTGACACTGAATCACATACAGGACAATAGCGGACAAACACTTGGACTGGACTATACTGCCCTACAATTTCAAAACGCAGTATCTTGAAAATGGTCGAAAATGGGTTTAGACCGGAAATGGGCTTCTTTTTCTTCTTTTTCTTGTGTTAAAAAATGTTGGTCCAACTTGGTCCCGTTTCAGAAAAAAACGATAAAAAATTGATTATACTGTGCTTTATGGTTTTAGGAGGTTACGTCGTACTAGCCAAGAACACAGTATATCGCGCAATATACTGCACTTCTCCATTGACACCGTGGTTTTGGTGTAAAAAGTAATGAGAATGTTGTTTTTTCCTTTTTTTCTTGTGTGCATAAATTTCCACCATAAAAAAGTATTATATGGAAGTGTCATCAACACTTTACCTCCAACACAGTTGTGTGGCCAGAAAGGAAACTTTAAAGCCTTTTTTCTCAGTTTGCCATTTCGAATTATACTGCGTTCTGAAATTGTAGGGCAGTGTAGTGTAGCAAGTTAAGTCAAGAAGTTGGGCAAACGCATAGTCTGATGGCCTGACATTTTTAATCCCTTTGCTATCACCCTACTGTCACCAAAATTGTAATGGCTATGTCTTAATCTGTTACTGAAGGCTCGCTGTAATGTCATAGCAATGTTGTTATGATGCAGTTGAGTATTTTCTGCAAAAAGGCCTGCCGGCGACCACATCTGCACAAAGAGGCTAAGGTGTAGCCTCTTACTGCAGTGTTTGAGTTCTGTGGCTGACGTCCAATTAGGATGTTGTTGTTTACCAAGCAGACCTGTGCTGTAGCATCACACCCTGATGTGTAGTATACACCTAGGGGTTTCTTTTGCCTTAAGACATGTACAAGTTTTTATCTTTTACCTGACATGTTTCGACGGTGTTACTTCCGTCTTCATCAGAGGGTCACTGTGATGTTGATCAGTGGCTGATGTATAGTTTGGTATATAGGCCTTGGAATTACAGATAGATGCAATGTAGAAATTATACAATTTCTCCTCCAATCCGCACCTCAAACTGCGCCTTTCATCATCAGCATAATATACTAAATAACCGATGACCTCCAAAAGTAGTTATGGGAAAGATGGATTCGTGCGGCTGCTGCACTTGCTAGATAAACAGCTGCTGTTGGCCAAAACACTTGAGAAGCAGCCGCAGCAGCAGCAGCAGACACCAGCCATCCATAGGCCTCCTCAGCGCTCGTCTGAAGTGCTGTGAGGAACAACAACATGACTTTAAAAGGAAACGCAGGCCGGCCTAGACTGCCTTGGAACAGGAAATATCACATCAGCATAGTGGAATTCTACCTCCAGAGGCCAATACAACTAACAGGCATCGCAGCTGTAAATATTTTGCACTCTGCTGGAAGCAGGTAGCTGGCGAACACAAGATACGTGTTTGTGCTGTAGTTAAGGTCTGGACTGGCTGTACTGGTTTATGGTCGAATTGGGGGGATGGGTAAACAAAAAAGTGCCACAGGAAACATCAACAGCATCTGAAAAAGACTTTTGTAGCCTTTTCTGCAGTATGAATGATGACAGTCACAGAATTATTACATGTGATGGTTAATCATATCACATATGTTTTGGAGGCCTACTGTCGTGGAGATAGCCAATTAGGAGATGGGAGTTATTCTTTCACTGGCTACGTTTACACAATTCGGAATTAAATGAGAGGTCAAAGTAAACTCGACTGAA
>NC_085867.1:2191251-2216251 GCF_034702125.1 Engraulis encrasicolus
CTGACCGGGTATGAATTTGTTGCAGTGTAGACTATGTTGAGTTATTGCTTGTGGACAAAATTGGCCATTACCCACTCTACGTGTATGTAGCCTACTGTAATAGTCGGGAAGTTCATCTGCAATACAAGGCTGTGGGCATTGGGCATTGTGCATTGTCCAAGGCTGTGTACCACATTATATGGAGAAACAGGAAACCAAGCCGCATGAACTTCTTATTTCTATAACGCTGTTTCCCCCTGCAAGGGACATACAGTGACAGTAACATAACCTACTACAGGTCACTGCTACCATAAGTCTTGTGGGGCTTTGTTTTAAAGGGACACTGTGTGAGATTTTTAGTTGTTTATTTCCGGAATTCATGCTGCCCATTCACCAATGTTACCTTTTTCATGAATACTTTCCACCAGCATCAAATTCTAAGTGTTCATTATGACTGGAAAAATTGCACTTTTCATATATGGAAAGGGGGATCTTTGAATGTCCAAAAATAGCCATTTTTAGCTGCAAAAATTACTTGGACCAAACTAGAATATATTTGTTTATTACTTAGTAAACTTTCATGTAAAGATCAAATTTGGCAACAGCCAACCCAGTTTCAATGATCAGCATAGTTGCAGTACCTTTTTTGACCATTTCCTGCACAGTGTCCCTTTAAAGCCCCATCTAAGGGTGTTGGTCCCTGGTGCACTGAAACAGTTGCCCCAGCCAGGGCCGGATTAAGATGGCCTGGGGCCCCTAGGCTGCAGGTTGCTGTGGGCCCCCCCAGAAGGCATATTTCTAAAAATGTGCATTGACAGTGTCATAATTACGAGCTAGAAATTCAGGATAACTTGTCTACCAACTGTACTCAACACAATGGATTACTTTTTCAATGCTGCATCTTGTCACAATTCTGCAATTTTTCACTTTTGGGCAATCAGGGGCCCCCTGGCAGGTGGGGGCCCCTAGGCTGCTGCCATATCTAGCCTGTGCATTAATCCGGCCCTGGCCCCAGCAGTGGACCCATCCCTTAACTCTTGTCTCAAAGGATTGATTATTTATATGGACTACACCAGGGGTGGGGAACCTTTTTCATTCGAGGGGCCACTTAAAATTCATCCGAGAGCCGTAAAAGTCCTTCGAGGGCCGTACTATGAGCACAAACCAGGTTTTTGCCATGCACTTTCGGCCTATATTGAAGGCAGTCACCTTTAAAACAGCCCCAACCTTCTCTAGGTCCCCTGAATATAACTTAATTGTAGATTAATTGTAGATTTTAAGATTCCTTTACAAAATATGTCATATTTCATGTGAAGCTGCATAAAATTACATGGGGGGGCAGATAAAACGGCCTCAAGGGCCGCAAACGACCCTCGAGACATAGGTTCCCCACGCCTGGGCTACACAGTTTCCAGACTTTGACGGGGGAGAGCCAAAAGGTTGTACTCTTGTGCCTCTTTTCCACTGCCGGTTGCCTGGTAGGCCTACAGCTCGACACAGCGCGACTCGGCCGCCACTTTTTGCTTTTCGATTGGGCACGACACAGCTCAATCGAAGAGCAAAAAGTGGCGGCCGAGTCGCGCTGTGTCGAGCTGTAGGCCGACCGGTAGTGGAAAAGAGGCATAAGAGTACAACCTTTTGGCTCTCCCCCGTCAAAGTCTGGAAACTGTGTAGCCCAGGCGTGGGGAACCTATGTCTCGAGGGTCGTTTGCGGCCCTTGAGGCCGTTTTATCTGCCCCCCACACACACACACACACACACACACACACACACACACACACACACACACACACACACACACACACACACACACACACACACACACACACACACATTACATTGTACATCCTGAATGATTATCCCAGTCAAAGTAACACAGAGGACGTCATTGCTGACATAATAGTAGATGGAGCACTCTTTTGCATTCTTCTGACAACAGGAAACAAAGTGAGTCTTCTGGGAAGTGTACTGCTTTTCTTCTGAGTCAATGTGCTCAAATAAGTTGCTGGACTGGATTCCTAGAGGAGCTGTTGCCTTTTTGTGTATCCATACGTTGTGGCATAAAGGTTGTCTAGTGTTACTTATCATCACCTGCATAGAAAGGTGCGCCAGCGGGCGTAGCCTATGTCAGTGGTTTTCAAAGTGAGGGCCGGGGACCCCTGGGGGGCCGCGAGAAGATGCTAAGGGGGTAGGTTGGCAGGAAAAATATAGCAAAATAAAATTAATAATTCATAATATTCAGTAAATATTGTTAAATACTAATAACTACTACTAATAATAACTAAATAATAAAAAGCCAAAATAAGCTAAACAATCCCAGTGGAATAATTGTCTTCTTTACAATGTAAATATGTTTATATCTATTACGCTCTCTGCAATACTTGAATGGGTTTAGGAATGCACCAACTCCACCGAGTTGTGAAACTGGGTACACCGAAAAAATAGTATTGTATGGCCCATGTCAGGGGGCCTTGGTTGGAATCTACTAGTATATGGGGTGCCTCAACATGGTTAAGTTTGGGAACCCCGGGCCTATGTAATACACCAAGTCAGACAGCCACAATATTCAGTATTGGTCACTCAGAGGACAGGTAATTTGTGTCTGATGATTGCTATTGGTTTAGTATTTACAGAAGCAGACACTCCTTTCTATAGCCGGCGATGGGCATAGGCAGACCACCTAGGGTGCCAAATGTTTTGGGCCCTCCATATGTCTTGGGTGCGCCATAGTAACGCATGAATATTCCACAAAATTAGAATGTCAAGTGAAACAAAACATGAAACTTCCTAGTGACACTGATTGCGTATTCATTGGCACTCAGAATATGTAGGTACGAGATCAGCTGTGCTCAATCAGATGCACGATGCTATGTTTACAGATGCTTGTTTCTAAAGGCACAAATAGAAAAGGGGGAGTTTGCGTAGGTTCGCAGTGGTTCTCAACCTGGGCTCTGGGCTCCCCCTGGGGTGTGCCAGAATGCCCGTCCCTAGAAGGTGAATGTGAATGTGATATGAAAACACAGTTACAAGCTCATGCAGGAGTCGGATGAGCCATAGTCTATCAATCAAGTGGAGGATTAACAATACATGAAATACAAATATAGTATGAATTAGATACTATGATATAGTATGAGGAGAAATGAACAAAACACCAATACACAACCAAGTTTATCGTTTTGTTTTTAATGAGAAAATAATTATATATAGTGTATAATTGTGAGGCTTAATGTAACTATAAAACAATATAAGCAGTATATGAACATACAAGTGGTTAACATATTAACACAGGGCAACATAATGCTCTCATCATAATCATAATCATAATAATAATCGCAATCCTCATCATATCTTCCTCAATACTCCTTTGGTATTTCCTTTAGTGAAAACGGCCACTTGAGCGATCCTAAACAAAACAAGTGTCTTACAGAGTAGCTCGCGCTGTGTAGTGAATAACACCAGATAATGCAAGAAGTCAGTATTATTATAAACAACAACAACAAAAACAAACACATTACAGCTTAGTTCCTCTTTTGCACATGTGTGTGTGTGTGTGTTTGATGAAGGCTCCTACATGTTACAGTACAAAAGCTGGCGTCTGGGTGCCTGCTTCTGGGAGAGAAGAGTCTGCAGTACTGTTGACTCCTCGTGGATGAATGCTATAGTAGGCCGGAAGAGTTTCATTGGCAGGTTTAATACTGTATTATGCAGGATATTATTGATTTTTGTCTGTTTAACATGCTGCAGAGAACACAGAGGGGGAGGGGAGGGAAGCAGTCTACAGAGACCTGAGGAGGGTATACTAAGAAGTTGGTTCAGGAGTAAACCAGTTCAAGTTAAAGGGGTATGCCACTATTTTGGGCTTAATACAGTTAAAATCCTTGGCCAGGGTTTATAAAGGTGGTCGCTAAGCTAGTGAAAGTCAATGGACATGCTACACGGATGCATTGACTTTCACTAGCTTAGCGACACGCTCCCTCTTTTAACTTGTCTTAAAGCAAGACAACGGCTTACATGAAAAACAAGAGACTTTACCACCTTTATAAACCCTGGCCAACAACTTTAACTGTATTAAGCCCAAAATAGTGGCATACCCCTTTAACTTCACCTGGTTTACTCCTCAACCAGCTTCTTGGTGTAGACCCCTCTGGGCCTCACTTGCATGTGTTTGTTCAGTAATGTGTTCTGTTTATTCCTTTTTCAGTATGTTTTGCTTAAGGAAGAGCTGGGGGTTGTGTGAGGTGCATTTCAGCTTATAACCTTGAGGTTTGCTATGAAGAAGGAAGCTGAGCTCTTTTGGAGCTGTAACTACTTATTTAAACTGCATGACCAAATAGCGAAGTGAGGCCCCACAAGTCACCCCTCTGTTAAAATGTTGTTGTTTATCAGCTTGCTTCGAAGTGCAACTGTCATTAAAACGCCCAATGAGCCGATTACTGTAATAACCATTATCAGTTCGTCTTGTGATTACAGTTGTGCCCAGTTGTGCTACTGATGCAATGCTGAGCCTATACTGTGTACAGTATCACCTCCTTCAATGGGAAGAAAAACTACAAATCCCATCACATGAATGAAGAACAGCAGTTTTCAGCTGACACCTTATTGCTCAAACAGACAAAAAAAAATCTCAAAGTCATCATCATCATCATATATCATATTGACAATTTGACAACTGCTGGTCAACGGTGATAACCACACGACCTTGTGACTGTTTCCCTAACTGCGTGGTATGAAAATTCGGAGCAATTCAGCATTGATATTGCAAATACTTTTTAAAAAATACATTTGTGCTATGTGTATTATACATCAACTAAAGCGAATGTCTGACTATTTGAAAAGCCACTTGCTATGCCATTCAGATACATACAGCAAGGCAACGGGTGAACACGCAAGGCAAGATAAGCTGAAAAATATTAGCGAGATCCCTCTGACTTTTATTCTACAGCATCCCACAGGCTGGCTGTGATAATGAAGCTAGCATTCTCATGTTGAAGAATGAAAGCATGTTTTTTTTCCTTATATAACTGGGGGTCTCAAGCACCCAAACGAGCAGAGGGTAGATTTATTTATTCAGTTATTTAATTAAAAAGCATACATACTATTGAAATGCCAGTCACTTGCTAAAAAAAACTATGTTCCATCAGAAGGTACACTTCTCCCACTGCACAACAAAAAATAATAATCTCCTTGTAAAAAAACAACAACAACTGTTTACCGAATATTCTCCATATCATAGAACCCAAATACAACTTACATTTCCTGCATGGAGACATCAGATCTATGTTCCTTTACCAAATAGGTCCATCAATTTTAATAAACAACGGGGTAATCACCGTCAACCTTTTTTTTATAAATACTGTATATATTCTTAAAATGCTGTTGCCCCTTCAAGCATATGCAGCAGCTTTTACAAATACACTTAATTATTCCTGTCCAGTCATGGTCTTTGCTCTTTGCCCGAGATATGACATGACCTGGGGTGCATTTCTCGAAAGCGTAGTTGTTAGCCGTTAGCAACTTGGGTAGTTGCCAATGGGAAATTGCATTGCAGCCAACAAAGTAGCTACCGTAGCAACTACGCTTTCAAGAAATGCACCCCTTGCTTTGCCAACATCGCCATATACATTTCACCTCTTCCTTGCAATAGCAACATCACGCTAGTAAATATGCTTGCACACGTCATAGACCACAAGATAAAATCAACGCCCGCCTTCCAGAACAGAAATGCACCAGTGCCACTGCCAGTCTAACTCTAAATCTAGAAGTAAATATACTTAGAAAGGACAACCGTCCCTTCACATGTACTTATTTATAGATATATGTATAATGCACAATGTAAAAAACAGAGCCCATGCTCACCAACAATGGAGTTCAATTTGTACAATGTCTAATGTCTTAAGAGTGTGACGGATTTCCTATTTTTTTTCCAGACCTGATCCATGAGGTAAAAACCAAAACCAGGATGTCATTGTCCGTGCTCAGATTACTTCCTGACTTGAGCAAAAAAAGAATAATTTTGGCTGTCAGTCCCTGATCAAGATGCAGAACAAGCTTCTCTACGAAAGTCCCATTGATCCTTCCAATACAGTGACAACACTCTAATGTCAAATAGGCATGTGGTATGGGACCCAGAAACATCTCTCAATGTCTGCAGTTATTAGTAAGTGCTTTCCTTTATCAATGGACTGTCAGTCATGTTGATAATATATTTCCTTTTCAGGGGTGCATTTCTCAAAAGAGAAGTTGTTAGCCTGTTAGCAACTTCGGTAGTTGCCAATGGGAAAATGCTGTTGAAAACAACAAAGTAGCTAACGTAGTAGTAAGCAACTTTGGATTCGAGAAATGCACCCCACCAGCTCACTGTTTTCCACTTTCGTTCTGTGTATAATTCAAAGACCCCAAATACACAAAGCCTTAAGTCCTGCTCCTATGTGAACCTGGAGCACAAACATCATAACACAATCAATCAATAAATCCATCCATCCATCCGTCCTTCCGTCCGTCAATCAATCATCTTTACACTTTCACAACTACTATCTGAACATACAGCACCACCCCTCTGCCATTTTGTTTCATAAATAACACATTTGATTCATTGTCAGATCGTCTTCAATGGGCAAGAGAGTCATTTGCCTTTTAAATAATCTTTCTCTCTATTAGGCATATGCATCGCACCAGTGACTGATGCCCCTGCCTTAAAAGACCAATCTTTATGGATTTCAATGCAGAGTTCAACTGCATGAACTGAGTCTTGGTTCTGATAATAAATATGTTTTTTTCCCTCTTAAATTTCATTTCCATCTCATACGGTTTATAACACTGGCAGTCACCTGCATCGTTGTGAACACATGCTTTGATTGTCTACACAAATTGCATTTACTCATGACCAAAAAAAAAGAACAAAAAAAGAAAAGAAAAGCGGTCTGCACCATACCCCTACAACACTGAGTTTAGCAGAAAAAAAACAACAACAACAACTCTTCTTAGTCATGAAACTGTCAAGTGCATTGATAGATATTGCATGAGCAGCTGGTAGGTCCGTCCGCCTGCATCCACAAACAATCAAAAGTCAACATCCTGTTTTTCCTCTCTGCGGTCACGTTTTCTTTTTTTTTTTCAATTCCTGCATGGGGTGAATAGTGAATGGCACAGCTGCAAGAAGGCATTTCCCTTTTCAGAGGTGTTTGTCTCAGGTGTCCAACTGTTTTCATGGCTAAAAAATGCCACATGATTGAATCGCTGACAGACTCCTCACAATGGGCACCATGGTGACAGAGCAGGTGCTACCGGATCTGCTTGTTATCACGTTACAGGAAATTGGTATTCTAAGAAAAAAAAACACCCTTTAGTTTAGTTTTGTTTCGTTTTGCTTCGGTTATTTTTTCTTGAAGAGTAAATATTCTGTTTTGGGATGCTAAAGAAAAAAAAAAAGCAAAATCCCGGCAAAAAGTTTTAACAGCGATACAAAAGATACATATTAGCGGTGTAGTTATACTGTCCATTCCATCAGTAGGAATTGTTTAAAATGCTTGATGTGATGTTATAAAGCTGATGGATGAAGTGAAATTGAATGGGTGAGATTATTAACCTCCATTAATCCAGAGCCAAACCAAAAAAAAGAAGAAAGAAACAAAAACACACATCTTCAGTGTTCATGGGTATCCCAAAGTTGTTTGATCACAACCAGTCCTTTTTTAAAAAAAAGCTCTCCCCACGACTAAAAGGCAGGTTTGTGTCCATGGCGCGTTCTTTTCCTCTGTTTTTTTGTTGTTTGTTTTCATTTCAAATCACTTTCAAAGCTTCAAAGATGAAATAATCATATCACCCAAAGGTATAGTCTCATAAATGTTCATAAAGCACATTTTCCCAGAACTGCAAAACCTTCCAAAGATAGCAAGTAGAAAGTCACAAACCCTGAATCAACAAAAAATAGTGATCCCAACTCAAAAAAAATAGTGATCCCAACTCAAAAAAAATAGTGATCCCAACTCAAGTCACCAGGCCTGGGTTGCTTGTCAAAACATCCAATAGCAGGTGCCTCCAAAATCCCAACAATCATCAACAGTCCACACAGACAGGCTGCTGTTGTGATATGAAACCACCCTTACATGCTTTAAATAATAATAAAAAATAAACAATGTGGTTGCCCTCTAGAAGATACCCCTTTGATTTTTGTGTCTGACACTCCTGCCAGGGTGGGGAGTGGGGTGGGGACCTTTACTCCTCCTCTTCCTCCTCCTCCTCTTCCTCCTCTCCCTCGCGGCCTTCTTCGTTGGCGTAGATGCCCGCCTCCCACTTCATAGCCATGTTGCTTTTCCGCCGGGTCACTCTCGTGGCCTCCAGAACCTGGCCAGAGAAGGAAAAGTTAGTCTTCGAAAATACGTCCACTTCATCCAACACCTGACACTACGCTACGCTACACCATGCCCTGCAGCTTGTCTTTTTGTAAAGTATTTTTTTTTGGGGGGGCTTTTTGGCCTTTATTATTACAGGACAGTGTGAGAGTAGATAGGAAACAATTGGGAGGGAGAGAGATGGGGCAGGGTCGGGAAATGACCCCGGCCGTATTCGAACCGGGGTCCCCATGTGCAATGTAAGCCCAAATGGGGGGGGTCTTAGCGCCCCCGAAACCCTGAAGCTTGTCTATTGGAGTCTTTGGAAATGGACAATCTGGCATTCGCATCAATGTGACAGTAATCCAAGGTCACGGGGGAACAGAGAAGGTCAACTGGGACTAAATGGAAACAAAGCTATGGAGGGCTTGAATTAAATGTCTATAAATGGTGGTTAGTGAGTGAAGCCAAAGACCTTTACTGCATGGGGCAATCTGTATTTCTGTCTAGTATCACTGTCTAAAAACTGGAAATTGCCTGGGAAAAAAATGTTCAGTCAATTACTCACAAAACATCTCAACACCCAATTCATGCACACCAAACCCATCCAGTGCTTTTTTTACCAGCATGATGAAGCATTTTTTTCCTTTTGCACATGCTCAAACACTGCTCACTGATAGACGTACTCGTCAATACAGATTTCACACCCACTCAAACGTGTACACAAGCATTCATGTGAACCAAAGCTTGAGTGTACACAGGCTTGAAAAAAATGAACATAACACGTCAATATCACACAGGTATCACAAAAGGAAAGGCCGTCATGCCATGTCATGGACTGTGTTCTGTGTGGGGTCAACTTACAGGTGTTTCATTCAGGTGGGGGAGGGGCACTAGTTTGCTACTTCAGTGAACCACAATGGCCAGTCTTTTTTCCTTGCTCTGTGTGCTGAAAATAGCTTAGCGCTAACAGGTATAGTAGATAAGGCCTTAATGGCTAACAGATTTATCTCTCTATGGTTTTAGAAAAATGTTCCGGGAGCTGTTGGAATTGGATTGGAATTTTTTTCCAATTACAGAGTACCGTGAGGTGGTTATTTGGAACGATCTCCATTACATTGTGGAATAAAAAAACGTGGCTTGAATAATTTTTATTGATATTGATCTGTATGGATGAGATAAAAAGACTAGCCATATGTGGTGCCTTCTTCTCCCCATTTCCCCAAGCCCAATATGCCTCTTTTCCACCGCCAGTTTTCTGGTAGGCCTACAGCTCGACACAGCGCGACTCGGCTGCCACTTTCTGCTTTTTTTTAATTGGACGCGACACAGCTCAATCTAAAAAGCAAAAAGTGGCGGCCGACTGGAGCTGTAGGCCTACCAGAAAACCGTCAGTGGAAAAGAGGCAATAGTGAGTCTTAGACTTCGTTAAGGGCCAGTGTGTATTAGTGGTAGTGCGACAAATGGGGTTGCAACACTCAGCATTGTGTGTGATAAAGGGAATTAATCACAAGGAGCAAACACTTCTGCTCTGAAAAGCTTCTGTATTTTTTTCTGTCTCTGTCTTTGAAGACAGAGCTTAACAGGAAAACAGATGGTTAGCTTAGCTGCACGCCACATTGGGCCATATCATCACGGCAGCCATGCCATGGTGATGGTCAGAGTGAGGCCCTCCGCACATAGGCTCCGAAAAAGTGCTGAGCACCGCTCCGCAAAAGTTCGATGCCGTTGTTTTCAACAGAACCCCGCACACTGGTGCCGATGTCCACGGACATTCGCGGATGTCGGCTAGCGTCGATTAGAGACGACACTATGTTCGTGTCGTGTGAAATTGGGTTTTGCGGGTCGGAATTCTGTTCTGAGCGAAAGTGCTCTGCAGGGGTGCATTTCTCGAAGGCGTAGTTGTTAGCAGTTAGCAACTTGGGTAGTTGCCAATGGGAAATTGCATTGCAGCCAACAAAGTAGCTACCGTAGTTAGCAACTACGCTTTCGAGAAATGCACCCCAGTGCTGTCGGAGCCGATGTGCGGAGACCTTGAGATGTGCAGGGCAGTGCAGTGCAGTGCACAGAAGTGGAGCTCCTCGTACGAGTAGCCGCTCGATTGTCCAAGGGCAGCGCCAACACTTACACGGATCCGTGCCACAGCGTTGGCATCATGCTACACCCATCGACAACAACGGCCCACCAAATGAAACGGTAAAAAAGGATAAACAACAAAAAACAAAACAACAAGGACAATGAGAACAACAATGGCAAAAAAATCAACCAACTAACCAATCAAACAAACAAACAGACAACTTAATCAACAACAACAGAGGGGGTCGGAAATAATAACAGCATGCAAATGATCACAGCACTGAGAGGAGGACAGCAAATTGAACACTTTGCAGATCACAAGCATGTGGACAGGTACCTCAGATGTAACGTCACTAGCGAGTCTTAAACGGGCGTACTGACAAAAGGGAGAGAGTCATCATTAGAATTAGTCACTGTTACAACACTAGGAAGAGCAGCAGAGAGCCCACACAAAAGTGCTTCTGGTTTCAGAATGAAGTGTACCAAACCACCAAACTCAGAATGCCCTAAGTAAGCACATGACCAGACTATTGGCCTTTGGTTTTGGTTGGCAAAAGGGAACAGCCTAAACCTATGGTCATGTAGGTTATCTTTCAGCCTAAACCTATGGTCATGTAGGTTATCTTTCAGCCTAAACCTATGGTCATGTAGGTTATCTTTCAGCCTAAACCTATGGTCATGTAGGTTATCTTTCAGCCTAAACCTATGGTCATGTAGGTTATCTTTCTGTGATATCTCTCAAATGATGATCCTTACTCTGTTCACATTACAGGTTCGTAAGGTACAACCTGTATTAGGTTTTTTTTGTCTTTTTTGGCTTTCCCCCCCTTCTTTTTCTGGGAGATGGAAAACCCCAAACGTCACCAATTGAGGTCTAAGGTTACCACTCTGTGGCTTCGTTAGGCAAGCGCTGGCACATATCCCATTTTTTTGGGCTGCTTTAAAGAAGTCAGCCTGTTTCAATTCACTTCTCCTCATGTCGGAAAGCCCCAGCCGTCCTCTGAGTCATCTGACCAGAGTCCTCACAGCATGCCCACACACCTTATAGATTACTGAAATGGAGACTTATCTGAATAGACAGTCATGCAATCTCAATGGATTGAGTGATAACCGAGTACAGTGCTTTTGCTGAAATGCCAAACAGTTTATTCTTAATTGTATGCTTGCACTACATGAGTGACAGAGAACTGGCATGCGTTTGGGAGTATTTACACATACAGCACTTAAATCTTATTGGCTAAAGGACAGGACAGTGTGGTTTCAATGTAAGCATGAATGGTAAATGTGGAGGGGACATGGTAGGGGTGGACCGATGCATCAGATAGCGAAGCCAATTTTTGGTCCCCTAGGGGAAATTCTTTCTCTGCTCTTTATCCCATTTGGACTAGTGAATCACATTGAAGTACACACACTAGTCCGTAGCAGTGGGCTGCCTGCTGAGCGGCGCCCGGGGAGCAGTGTGGGGGTTAGGTGCCTTGCTCAAGGGCACTTCAGCCATGGTCCAGTCAGGCATTGAACCGGGAACCCTCAGGTTGCCAACCCAGTGCTCTAACCACTGAGCCACGGCTGCCCACAGCTAAACATTGCCATATTGTAGACACAGTGGATTCCATTGACTTTGGTTGTTGATCTTATAAAATTTACCGAAGACAGTGGCTGGTGATGCCAGATAAAATGTTGCACTGACTCACAAAGCACAGGCTGTCAGTAGGCCTGCCTATTTAACAAGCCAATTAACAGGACAGCACATTTGTATAATGAATGCATTTTGCCAGCAAAAGTATTTCTGACATCAAAAGTAAACAACAAAAACATCCGCTTTTGGCCAAAATTAAAATCTCAATCGGTGCATCCCTAATAAATGATCAGACACTCCATCCCCATTTCTGGTTGCAGTTACTGCAGAGGTCCACTTTTGTCATTCATTAATTGTCAGAAGCTTTCAAGTAATTGTAGTTATTTTGAGTCCACTTACGCTGTTGTCCTCCAGTTTCTCTCGACGCTTGACCTTGTGCGTTTCAAAGTCCTCCATCAGGGTCTGCATGAGGTTCTTGGGCCGGGAGCCGCCCGAGTCGTCGCTGCCCAGGTCGGAGAGGGGGGAGGGGAGGGGGCCCTCAGAGGACGACGGGGAGGCGGGGGGCGCCGGCCGGATCTTCTCAATCTTCCCTGCAAGACAAGGGATGCAAACATGTATGGTGAGTCTGTAGGTACATGTAGCATGCATTCCAATTCTGTCTGTCAGGGGGGCGCTGTGGCGCAGCGCGCTAAGCCCCCCACATTTGGGCTTACATTGCCCACAGGGACCCCGGTTCGAGTCCAGCAGGGGTCATTTCCCGATCCTCCCCTGTCACTCTGTCCCATTTGCTTCCTGTCACCATCTCAGACTGTTCTATCAAATAAAGGCATAAAAGCCCCTAAAAATATATTTAAAAAAATAAATAAAACAATTCTGTCTGTCTGTAAGTTAAGCCTGCTGCCTCAAGCCTCAAACTACATGACTATGGGCCCGATTCTCAGCTGAAAACCCCCCTTACGACAATCGGTGTAACGTTACCCCCCAGGATCATCGACCATTGAAACCACAGCCCTCTAAAACACAAAAGACACGCTAACCATTAATACAAATGTAATCTATTTACTTGCACACTATAGTAAGTCTTTGCTATGTCACTCTGCGTATACTGAATGTCTTTTCTTTATATCTTGTTAGTGAGTTGTCAAGATGGTCGTGGTTCTTTATCTGCAGTGTGTTTACTTTACAGACAGAATGGAAAATGTAGAAAAACAAGTCGACAGGGGGATGCCCACCACAATATCAGATGCCCCTTTCCACTTTCACTTTCACTTTTAAGAAGACAAAGGGATGGTACATTTGTCTGCGGAGTGAAGTATCCTGTGGTGGTCATAAGTGAAGGAAAAAAGACCAACAAAGGTCAGCGTCTGTGCCTGCACTTAACACCCGTGTATTGCTAGGTGCGTGCACTCCCAAAAAGTAGTAATCACTCAAGATAAAAGGAAAAAAGGCTTGTGTGCGCCTCCTTTTTTCCTATTATCTTGTGTCATAAGTGAAGCAAATTGAATCTTTGCTAATAACTTTAAGTTTGAAATACCTGTATGTAAGGTACTTCACTGAAAAGAGGTCTGCATAACACCTAGAAAAGAGAGATACCCTCCGCGTTCCCGCACTTCACTGGTGCGTCACGGGAAAGGACTAGTAATTGCAGGGAAAGAAGGCAGTCACCGGAGCATCTTCAGATGAGGACATTTTACTTGTTTTATTGGGCAAGTGCCAAGTCGAAACGTTAGTTGGCACTTGCCCAATAAAACAAGTAAAACTTCCACATCTGAAGATGATCTCCCTTCTTTCCCTAGGTCTGCAGAACAGTTTGCCAACTCCAGCTACTGCCCAACAACTGCTTGAAAACAAAGAGCCAAACATACGCCTGCTGGATAATGCTTGTGGTTTTAGTGGCCTGGTGTGCCAACTGTGTACTTCCCCACATTGGGTGCGTTCCAATATGCGACCTTGCATCCTCCACTTGTGCTTGTGGCCTCGAACCAGGAAGCAATAGGTCGTGATGACATCACTGATAACAGCATTGTATTTCAATATCTTGCTAAAGCTCAATTATAAAGTCTTTTTCTCATTTGCAAACTGGATGGTGAATGAAAAACAGTCCCCCAAAAGTTGTTGTGGCTTGTCTGACAGCTGGGAAACTTTATTGTTTTCTCCACGGAGGAGGGGCCAGGAGGCGGGGCAAGGCCAGAACGCACAAGTGTAGGACGCAAGGTCACATATTGGAACGCACCCACTGGCTCCAGGGGAAATGGTAGCAGAAAGGGGAATGCTGCACTTTCACTTTCACTTCTGGCTCCAAGCAGTCGCCAATAAATGGACCATTATGTACTGCACTGCACTGAGGGGCTGGAAACATATTTGGAAGCATTTTTGAAATTTTGAAAACCTTTAATGGAAGAGTTTTTCTGTTTGTCTTCAAACTGTATTATTCTATCATACTATTTTTTGGGGGGGAAACACATGCCACCTTCAGTTGTATTACGTAAGGGTTAACGTTCGGCGAGAAGGTCGCTACCGTGGAATAGCAGCACGACAGAGAGAATCTTTAGACCCCGACGCTTATTATATGGATATACTTAAATGATTCACACATGGCGGGGACATTTATTTAGGCCTATTTAATGTTAAGTCTATTATAGTTTTTAATGTCAAAAGATTGTTGCTGCGCAAAACAAAACAGTGCCGTTGTGGAACACCGCTAGGCAACAGCTAGGTAGCCAGGACAACAGGTGTTGTCTATCACAGCAGCTGATTAGAGTCTTGTTGAAAAGTCGCTTTAGCAGTGAAAAGTCTTGTTGCCATTGACAGCGGTCTGTTATAGACCAACCCGTCCGTTATCGAAAAATAACAGACGTGCGAACGTTGGGGATCCCCGTTGAAATGAATGGAGCATTCGACCGATGACGTCACACCATATAATAATGCTTAATAACACATTTTTATCAGCAAATAAAACTATAGTTTATAATTCTACAAGTAAACAATGAATAGTGTTGGTAGGATTCACTTTATTTGTCATGTATCTGCCCTTCATTGTACAATTGTACAGCAGATGGCAGACTGAGCCTACTGACTCCTCTTACAGTACCCAATCCCACCAATAGGGGGCACACTCAGCTCACCCAGTGTCCTACCGGTCTCCTCATTGCCAGCAGCAAGTCAGCCAGCCAGCATGCGGCACAGCATATGGTCACCATCTCACAAGCATTCACCACCACTGAAGCCCCTTCTTCTACTGTATTTAGCTTCCCTCAGGAATACGAGGCACATTCCTGGAGCATATACAGGCATCAAGCGAGCTCATCAGTCCACCTCTTTATAAATCCTGCTGAACTAAAGAGCCGTCCTTGGGCCTGACAGGCAGCCGTGGGGAAGTGGGTGGTAGTATAGCGGTCTGGGTTGGCTGGGGACACAGCTGCACTGGCTTTGTGACTGTCGTTTGAAGAGAGAGAGAGAGAGCCAACAGAGCTGACTCACACAGTCATCATGTGGTAGCAGCCAGGGATGGACTGGGGGAGAAATAGGGCCCGGGCACTTTTGGCAAAAGGGCCCCGCATAATAGCACAGAACTGACTCACCGGTAGGCTCTGCATTTAAAAAAAAAAAAAAAATTCTGAAAATAGAGGCCCACGAGGGTGCAGGGCCCACCGGGAAATGCCTGCTATGCCAGTTGGCTAGGGGCCGACGAGGGTGCGGGGCCCACCGGGAAATGCCCGCTATGCCAGATGGCCAGGGGCCCACGAGGGTGCAGGGCCCACCGGGAAATGCCCGCTATGCCAGATGGCCAGTCCTGCCCTGGTAGCAGCTGCCTGTCGCGACTGTGGGACATCGCATGCCACGGCCAAAGACCTCAAAGCACCGCAGGCACCCTCTTACATTAAAGCTAGTTGTGGGGACTGTGGACTTAATGTCTGCACAATAAAGAAGTGACCAAGTATCATCAGTGGCGACAGTTAGTTAGATGATGAATGATCTCATCGGCGCTTTCAAATTCTATAAAACATCAGCATTGACCAAATAGAATCAGCGGCCACAGATAGTTAGCTAACGACCTCTGTCATAGGCCATTTTGAAATCCCTGGAAGAGAGGTAAGGCAGAGAGGTAAGGCAGAGTGGTAATACAGAGTGGTAAGACAGCAGTGATCACGTTCTCTCAGGCTCTTTTCCCATAGCCTGGCCCTCATCAGATCCTTGCGTGTTTCCACTCAACTTCGTGAGCTACTCAAGGGTCTTGGCAGTGTTGCCAGATGTGTCTGATCATATCCCACTCAAATGGTACTCAAAAACTGCCTGGAAACGCTAAATTCCGCCCAATTTCAACACATTGTATTGATTTCTATGGAAATAGAAAGAAAAAGAAAACCCCGCCAATTTTTTTTTTTGGCCATTTTTAGCCGTAGACGGCTATCTCAAGCAGCTAATTGGGCGAGTAACCGCCCAATCTGGCAACACTGGGTCTGGATGGATTTTCAGATTTGCCTCGCTCCTGAACCACAATCAGGGATATTCAGAGATGTGACATAGTCAAAGCATGAACGTAGTGGAGAAGGGAAAATGCGACTAGACCAGAGAGAGTAGAGAGAGAGAGGTTCCATTGGCCCATTGTTTCCGGGTTCTATTATTGTAAGGGGGAGGGGGGGAAATCCCCCTTTAGGCAGACCTAGGCAGACCTAAGGACTGTTCTAGTCAATGCTAGGAGCATTATGACACGCCCCTTTAGGCAGATCGGAACCTGGTCACGTTAGCTGCCCATAGAAACCTATTATGTTGGCATATCTCTATATACTTAAAGAATCTCTGACTAGACTGCACTGCGACATGGAATAACTCGCCCACATGGATTCTGTGATTTCAACTGTATTTTCAAATCAGTGAGTAGTTTAAGTCCCACCCAATGAGAGTACTGTATACTATAATGTATGTACTCCCATTTGTCGCACCTCATAAAAAATGTCAGACAACTGTTTTCTTCAATCACATGCTAGACGTTGTGGTAAAACCACGCCTTTGGAGAGCTACAGTATGTATGGCCATAGTTCCACATGAATGTATTCACATCCATCTCGAGACCCAGGTTACTTTTTCCAATTTCCAAATAAAAGAAAGGAGAGCAAGATGCTCCTCATTGTCCACCTACAGCAGGTGTGGGGAACCTATGTCTCGAGGGCCGTCAAATGAAAAAGGTTACCCACCCCTGACCTACAGCTTTTCAGAATGCTGCAGTTAAAGGGGCACTGTATAGGATGGTGGCCAGAGTAGGTATTGCAACTTTGCTGAAAAGAAAATAAAGGTCTGCAATACTGTTAAATGCTCCCAAATATTTAATGACGGTTAGTCCGAAACGTCGTGCCATTAAATATTTGGGAGCATTTGACAGTGTTGCGGACCTTTATTTTCTTTTCAGTTATCTTATGTTTGGTCCAGCACCTGTGCCACTGATGTGCACGCATTCTTTGACTTTCTGGATTGCAACTATGCTGCTCATTGAAACTATGCTGTCTGCTGCCAAATTTGATCATTTCATGAATATTTACTAAATAATAAACAAATATTTGCTAGTAGGACCAAAGAGCAGTATGCTTTGTGTCTAAAAATTAAATTCAAAAGGGCGGACAATGGAGAAGATCCCCCCCTTTTCATGTAGGAAAAGCACAATTTTCCCAGTCATAATGACTGGTTAAATACATTCACTTTGTGAATGGGCAGCATGAATTCTGGACATAAAGTACTTCAAAATATTACACAGTGCACCTTTAATGAAAAGCATCTGATGAGACGTCCTCCGGACCCCCCTTCCAGGTAATGGCTAGCCCTCCAATGGCCGTGCCCTCCTAGTGACGCAACAGCTTCAGCGTTGCTACCAGTCAGGTCAAGAGTCAATGCAAGTACTTTCTGAGTTCCCGCAAATACGGGAACTCCTCCCACTTCGTTGGAAAGCAAACAATCACTAGCAAACCAAGGGAGGCCATTATGGAAATGCCGTTTGGGAAAGGTTAATTGTTATGCTCTTGGTCAGACCAAGTCTCGAAGAGATTTGAAAGTCGATGATAATCAGGCTAGGTAATTGCAGCCCTGAACCTGAGCGGGCTGGTTAAATAAATTCACTTTGTGAATGGGCAGCATGAATTCTGGACATAAAGTACTTGAAAATATTACACAATGCACCTTTAACAAAAAGCATCTGATGAGACGTCCTCCGGCCCCCCCTTCCAGGTAATTGCAGCCCTGAACCTGAGCGGGTTGGGTTGGGTTGGGCTGGCCAGGAGGGCTCTCTCTGTGTGCACTGCTGTTATAATAGAGTGACTAGCGAGCGCTGGCTTAATGAACAAAGGTTTGGCTCTGCACACACCGCTAATGTTCTCTGCGGCCGGTCGCTGGGAGAATAATGACTAGGGCCGCGTGCCAACCGCCACTTCTGCCCGCTCAATCATCTCTAACAAGTGCTTGTTTAGTTTGCCAGTGCCATTCCCAAAGCCGGCGTGGCAGCTGATTTTGTACAGATGTGCCCACCCCATTCTCTATGTCTTTCTGCCCCTGCCCGCCTCTCTTTCTCTCACTCTCTCTCACTCTGTCTTCCTCCCACTCGCTCTCTCTCCCTCCATCTTTCTCTTCCCATTACACAAATACTTTCCCCCTTCCACATCATTAACACTGGGTAGGTGCAAATGTTGCTGCTTATTTTCATAGTCAACATCAAGTTTAGGATAGTCAATCAGAGTTTGCAAAAGGAGGGGTGGAAAATGACAACTTAAAAGAATACTGTAGCATGAGGGCTATTATGACAGTGCTGGCAGGTACTGACTTCACTTTTGGTGTATTAGTCGAAGAACGAATTTGTGTATTTATGTGGATTTCATCTATGTAGACGTATTGTGTAGCTACCTTATTCATTAATAAATAGTAATTGTTGGGTCTAACAGCCTGATCTCCAAAAATTCCGTGCTCCTGGACACGGATGTTAAGGACACGAAATCTGTGTCCAGGAACACGGATTTTGCCAAAATTCCGTGCTCCTGGACACGGAATTGTTTTCCGTGATGGGCACACGGAAGTGCTTTCTATAGGCTATTACCACAGCACTGTGTAACTCTATCATTAGAAAATACATGCCAAATACTAATTCTAAACAAAATAATGCTATTAATTTAAGTTGTGCCCTGACCAAAACATTCCCTAACCTTAACCTGTCATTAAAGACATATTTTTGAGAAATACCTTTTCCAGTTGGTTGCTAGGCTATCAAATTCATATAATGAATGAAAGAAAACTAGCTGTGCCTAGACCAAAACAATCCCTAACCCTAACCTGTCAGTAGGAAACGTTTTTTTTTAGAAAAAATATTTTAAATGAGAAAAATCCTGAGAAAACACAAGACTGTGGTAACATAGAGCTGTGGGAGTAGCCTATAGAGAGAGCACTTCTCTGTGTCTATCACGGAAAACAATTCCGTGTCTAGGAGCACGGAAAACAATTCCGTGTCCAGGAGCACGGAAAACAATTCCGTGTCTAGGAGCACGGAATTTTTGGAGATCATGTTGGGTCTAATGAAGTCCTACATGGTTGCTGGATGCTACTATGCCACCCACCACAATATGTAAAGTCATGTGATTTTAAAAGGCTGCTGTAGATGACATTGAGGATGTTTGACTTGATTTAAAATACACCACATAATAATAATGGCCTATTCTGATATACCAATTGCCAATTACAGTAGACAATTGGAGCCAATTTTGGTACCCTAGGGGAAATTCTTTCTCTGCACTTTATCCATTTGGACTAGTGAATCACATTGAAGTAGACACACTAGTCCGTAGCAGTGGGCTGCCTGCTGAGCGGCGCCCGGGGAGCAGTGTGGGGGTTAGGTGCCTTGCTCAAGGGCACTTCAGCCGTGGTCCGGTCGGGCATTGAACCGGGAACCCTTGGGTTGCCAACCCAGTGGTCTAACCACTGAACCACGACTCTAGTCTCATATTATCATTACCCTCATTTGCTTTGAGATCAAAACATGATTCTGCTGATGAATTGCTCTCTTGGCTGGGGCCCACTTGGAAAGGAGGCAATTGCCTCAACGTGACTACCCTAGTAAAATAAAGGACAAATATATATATTTAAATGATCTCTGCTGTAGTATTATGGGTGCTGCTGGGTCAAAGACGTGCAAAATGAAATGGTCATTCAGTGTAACAGATACCTTCTGCTGACTGTAAATGTAAAAAACATGACTCTATTTATTTTATTTTTCCCCAGGGAATTCACGAAAGCCTCATCTGTCATCCATTCACTTGAAACAATTTAAAAACTATGTTTTTTTACCGTTACAGTCAGCAGAATGTATCCTCTTTTCTAAGTGCCATTTTGCACGTCTTTGACCCTGCTGTGTGGTTTATACAGGATCTCATACCTGGCGCTGTCTTTCCCGGAAGTACAAGTTTAGCAGGCAGGCTGTTGGTCTTCTGCTTGCGCGTGAGCGACTGAGACGCCGCCGCCCCCGCCGCCTGTGCCGGTGCCGGTGGCCGCAGGCACTGTGTCTGCCGCTGCCGCTTCAGCTCCTCCTCGCGCTCCTGCGCCGCTCGGATCTCCTCCTCGATCATGGACAGGGTCCTCTGCTTGCGCGAGCGCAGCTTGAAGGGCCCCGCGCTGGGGCCCTCCTCCTGGCTCTTCTTGGTCGCCGTCGCCGTGCTCCTCAGCTCCGCCGCTTCCGAATACTTGCTGAAGTAGCTGAACTCGGGTTTCTCGCTGGGAGGCGGAGACTGGCTGGGTGACATGCTGTAGTAGTTCACGGCTGACGACGCGGGAGCGGGGGCGGGAGCGGGAGTTGGACAGTAGGAGGCGCTGCTGGGACTTCTGGAGACACTTGCTGGTGCTGCCGGAGCTTGGACGGTGATGGTGGGAGAGGAGGAGGCCATGCTGCGCTGCTGCTGCTGCTTCTCTTCCACGGGGTTTGGCACTCTGGGAGAAGGAGTAGGTGTCTGTATCACAGGCACAGGGGACACAGACACTGACACTGGGGAGGCGGGGCTCTCCCGCGGCTGAGGAACAGGAGCAGGCTGGGGAGACTGGCAGGCAGGAGGCGAAGGCTGAACCACCACCTCGACATGCCTCTCCAGGATGGGGGACGACTGCTGGGTGGCCCGCCTGGGTTCCCAGTCCTGGTTCTGATGGGCGATGGCGTGCTGGATGGCGTTCTGGACCAGCATGCCGGCATGGTACTCCAGCTCGTCTTCGGTCAGGCTGTCTGCGTTGAAAGAGGACAGAGATGCACTGTGATCGTCGATCGGCGACTTCATGTCCCGGTCCCGGTTCCCGTTGATGGGAGTGGTGGCCATGGGCGTGGATGGGAAGGAGTAGTCTCCCAGGGAGTTCTCTCCCAGGATGGCGCTCATGGTTTCGTTGGAGGCGCCGCTGTCGCTGACGTTGTCCATGCTGAAGTCGTTGGACAGGGTCTCGAGCACCGTGGTGTCCTGGGAGCGGATGGACAGGTCGTCCAGGCCGGAGTCGTTCTCCTCGGGGTGGTACGACGAGCTGGTCATGGAGCGCAGCACGAACGGCGGCTCGTCATCCTTCACCATGGTCATGACGGCGCGGGCGCAGGTGTAGTCGCTCTCCTCGCTCCAAGGGCCCTTTGGCCCCTCCTCCTTCCTGTCCCTCTCTGTCGTGCCGCCGTCTCCCGGGCTGCAGAACACTCTGTCAGCGGTCTTGCCTGTCGTCACGACGACGCCGTGACTGTCGTCAAGGCCGTGATAGGCTTGGTGGTGACCGGTGACGGTGATGGAACCACCGGGCCTTTCGACGTGCGACACCTCAGACACTCGAGAGAAGGGCTTGGCGGAGTAGAGCTGGGGAGCGACGCTCCTCTTTGGACCTGCGCTGGGCTGCTGCTGCTTTGCGTGCTCCATCTGAAGGAACTGCTTGCGCGCTGCCGAGAAGTCCACCTGCTCGGTGACGATGTCCTCTTTGTTCACCGGCTCGGGCGGCGTGCAGCAGTACGTGGGACTCGGCGACACCGTCGGACTCGGGGAGCCCTGCGAGCCACGTCCTCCTCCCGACTCGATCCGCTTCTGCTTGCGTTCCTCGTACTTCCTGTGCGACTCGAGCTTCTCCGGGTCCAGCTCCTCCTCCAGGGTCTTCTCCTGGGGAGGGTTCCACCACTTGGCCCCCATGCCGGGGTTCTTCTTGACCGCCTGACCCCGGATCAGCTCCAGACGCTCCCTCTCCAGTTCGGCGACCTCCTCCGAGGGCCTGACCTTCTTCACGCGGATCTCTTTCTCCTTCGGGCTTTCGAAAAGCTTCGATGGCTTCCTCTCCTCCTGGAAGGTGCGCAGCTCGAAGCGCGCCCCCTTCTGGATGGTGGTGGTCATCGGCTGCTTGTCGAGCATCTGCACCCTGCCATCTTGAGATGCTGCTGCTGTGGCTGCTGCTGCTGGTGATGAATGGCCATTTGGCTTAGTAGTGCCATCGATCTCCTCACCACTCACAAAAGTGGTCTGCCTATCTCTGTCCACCACCACTATCATCCCGCCAAGGTCTCCCGATGAGGACACGGCGCCGCCCGACACATGAACGGCCGGACCGCTGCCGTCCACGTTGATCAGCCTTGGCTCCGGGGAAGAAGTTCCGTTCGAGGTCATAATGTCCGCCTGTCCAGCTGGTTCGCAGCAGTTGGCCTCGAGGACCTCATCGAGATAGCGGATCTCCTGGGCGACCTCGGTGTCGATGGCCTCTCCTTGGTGGTGTGGGTGTGGGTGGTGTGCCATCCCGTTCTGCCCGCCGCCGCCACCGGGCGCGTTGCCGTGGCAGTTCTGGCTCTGGCTCTTCTCAGTCTGGGTCTCCAGCTCCATGTTGTTGTTGGCATTGGCGCTGTTCTCCTTGCCTCCGGATATCACGCTTACAGAGTCAAAGAAACTGACACTCTTTGGATTCCTCTCCGCCGCGGCCTTCAGTTCACTTTCATCCTCTGGGGGTTTGGAGGATTTCTGCAGCAAAAAAAAACAAAACAAAGAAAAGGGAAGAGAGAACAAAAATAATGTGTTAAAATATTAGACATCACATCATTGTCGTCATTGACTGCTTGCTGCTATTCTAGGCATATTGTTCACAGACGTATACTTATTTTCTAAGTTGATTTGAACTAAACAGAGGGAAAAGAGTGATAAAACAAGAGCAAAGACATTGATTGAACACTGTAACCATGACAACAAGTAATATTACAATGGAAAAATATTTCACACCCAAGACCATCAAGAAAAAAACGAGACGACTCCTTTCATCTGGGTTGAACTGCAGACTTCCCTGTAGGGACTGGCTTGTCATTTTTACAAACGTGTACGATACTAGACGATACGTGCTGCAACTCTCAACTCAAAAACAAACCTCTCAACAACACAACACTTAAATGCTGTTTACATCTCCCACATGCCCCGTGGGCAGCGCTGCACTGCACTGAGGTTGGGTGGAATCAGCATCGCCGCGTGGGGCCCGCTGATGAATAATACAGGGAGAGCTCATGATAGAGGGCTCGGGGATCTTGGCTGTGTCCAACTCTGAACCAAGCGTAATGTGATCGGGGGGCGGGTCGTGAATAATGCAGATATTCCCTACCCTACTACTCCAGTCTCTCCACAGTCTCAACACACTGTGTGCTGTGCTGTGCAGTGGCCGTGTCGGGCGGGCACATTGAAATACACTGGTTGCCCAAACAACACAGAGAGTAGTGCCACACTCACTAACTGGCAAGCATACCGTAGATGTAGACAGATCGAAATACTGACACACACGCATGCATGCACGCACCCACGCACACACAATCAATCCATATTGGCAAATTGTTTCAAAGAATCTAAAAAATCCAATAATCAGTTTTTGTGAACACTTCTCATTCTTGTCATCACAGTAAGTCTTTGTATTCAGACCGCACGATAATCAGTCTGCAAACTGGGCCACAGGCTTGTCAAAACCAGTTATGAGTGGCATCAATACCTGGCATGGCATGAGAGGCACATTGGCACTGCCTGGCATTTCCTGGGTGAGCCAAGCGCTGAAGAGGAGCCATGCCCTAATTTGGTGTCCATCCTCCTCAAAAGCTTACAGTACTTTCAAGGTCACACGACACTAGCCTGATTATCATCAAGTTTCAAATTTCTTCGAGACTTGGTCCGATCAAGAGCATAACAATTCACATTTCCCAAACGGCATGGTTGACCCTTCCTTCCCTTGGTTTGCTACCGTTTGTTTGCTTCACGACAAAGTTGGAGGAGTTCCCGATTTGTCCGGAGGTCAGAAACGATATCTGTATTGCTGCTGGCCTGACTAGAAGCAATGCTGAAGGTGTTGCCTCGCTTGGAGGGCACGGCCTGGCTCGGTCACACAGCACACGGAAAGCAGAATCACTATTCAAAGGTAGACCGTCATTTATATGCAAACAAGACAACAGCAGTTGGAGAGTTGGAGAACGGTGTTGGGGGATATGGTGGTCGGTGCCTTTTAAGAAGATTACAATAATTTCGATAAGTGGACCGAATTTATTCTGCTCACTCAGCTGCACAGTAATGGAAAAATGTTCTGAACACAGACAGGCAGCTTTGGGCTGTGAGGGACATAAACATGGACTAGGAGGGAATGTTTGTTTTCAATGAAGCTGGACCACAACATCTTTTTTTTTCAAACTCTTCGGCATCTTTGTAAGACATGGAAAAGGTCAGACGCTTTGTTTAAAAGCATACGCGAGAGCATCATTCTCCAAACAGCGTGCAACAAAATATCCCCACAAAGGATAACAGTCGATCTGTCTTTTTGTGCTTTTGGTGCGGAAGAAAACACACATGGTGTAACAAAAGACAAATATTATTGTAAACTCCGAACTCAGACAGCGTTTCCTTCTGACGTGCAATACCACTGCACTGTCTCTAACTGGTGACAGCTTTATCTTTACGCGCTGCACGTCTTATAAACATTCATCTTGTGAAAGCGCTCCGCATTGTGTGAAGCCCATACAGCCCGCTCGTTTACATTATTGTGTGAAGGTTTAAGACATGTTTGA
>NC_085867.1:2218751-2231156 GCF_034702125.1 Engraulis encrasicolus
GAGAGAGAGAGAGAGAGAGAGAGAGAGATGAACAGAAGAGCACAATTCGGAAAAGAGAAATGAAGAGAACAGAGATGGCGAGAGGGAGGAATGCAGAGGGGCTGTGTGTGTGTGTGTGTATGTGTGTGTGTGTGTGTGTGTGTGTGTGTGTGTGTGTGTGTGTGTGTGTGTGCAGGGTCGCTGACAGCTTTGGCTGAGCCCAGGAAAAAGTCGTCTGAAAGAGCCCCCCTACCCAATATATATAACGTAATGAGGACCCAATTCTGGGCCCCCTCTCTCCCTGGGCCAGGGACAACTGTCCCCTTTGTCCCCCCCCCCCGTCTGCACCCTCGTATGTGTGTATGTGTGTTATTGCCAAAAAAGTCATCTCTTTGTTAATCGGTGGCTGTTGTTGTGGACCACAGTACAGGGCAGGGTTGCCAGATGAGGCTGATGATTTCCAGCCCCAAAAATGCTCAAAACCCACCTATAAAGCACAAAATCTATGGCAAAAATTGGGCGGGGTTTTCTGCTAAATGCCATTTTTACCCGCACACGGCCATCCTAAGCAGCCCAATCGGGCGGGAAACAGCCCAACCTGGCAACACTGGTACAGGGCTGCAGGCAGCAGCAGAGTTGGCAGTCACATGGTGTGGCTGTAATGTGGCTTTATGGCAGCGCTGGCCTTCAATAAGTGGCCCTGCTGTTCTCAACAACACACACACACAACAACCCCTGCCTGGGGTGCCCTATCACTAAATACATTGAACACACACATGTGCACACACACATTCACGCACGCACGTACAGTAAACACACACACACACACACACACACACACACACACACACACACACACACACACACACACACACACACACACACACACACACACACACACACACACACACACACACACACACACACACACACACACACACACAGACACATAAGGACACCCACACCCACACGCACATGCACACACACACACACACACACACACAGGAGTGATTCTCTAATTCGCCTACACTTTTAAGTCCGTGGATTTTATTTGGCAATTCCACTAACTATTAACTGCATCCAATGATGTTTTGGACATTAGAAAACATTTATCTTTCATATAATACAGAAAGTGTAGACATAACATTATTTCCCTCAGCAAGAATGAATATTTAATACTGGTTTTGGGCGTTTTCATGCCGTCCTGTTTTCCAAATGTCAGATTCAGTCTTCATATTAGCATGTAAAGAAACTTGTTTTGCCCAAGACGATTGCAAATGTTGATTCACAGTAATCATCACAATATGACAAAACTGTCAGAAAGACCACTGTCCTTTCCATTATACATGAAATTTGTCATTTTGTGTGTGTCCACGAAAACTGTGTTAACCGTGTCACGGTCTGAAACCTCCTCCATAAATCAGTAATGGTTTGGTCTTAGGCCATACGAATAACATCACGTGATGTCATAACCTCTTTGGCAGGATACGGGAAGACTTTTTGGTAAATTTTGAGCTCCATCCTTCCATAATTGAATCCATTCTTTTTCATGTTCTCATAGCGGGAAAATTGCCTGTCAACTGTGTTATCAACATATTCATAAGAATCTGAATTAGAAATCACATGTAGAAAAACACAGATAAAGCATACAGATACATGAATTGATTAAGGTGTTGTGGTGGAACTTCTGAGGTCCTCAGTTAGCACAACACCATAAAAATGGCTGAAATGTCAACGGTGTTACCGTCAATGGTGTTACAATTAAGTATGACAGTCAGGATTGCCAGATGAGGCTGATGATTTCCAGCCCAAAAAATGATCAAAATCCGCCCTAAAAACCCGCCCAATTCTATTGATTTATATGGCAGTGGGAAGGTTTTTCTGATAGATGCCATTTTTACCCGCACACGGCCATCCTAAGCAGCCCAATTGGGCGGGAACCAGCCCAATCTGGCAACACTGATGAAAGTTGAGGAGGAGTATGTTTTTGCCAATTTATATTCATATTGACAGACAAACAAACAAAATAATTTGTGTTCTAGGGAGATGGGTTTGTCTGCTCTGTTTTTTCTCCTAAAAAAGTGCCGACTTGTTCCCCTGCACTTTTGACCGTAACACAGTTGAGTAACATGGTTGTTTTGAAAGTGTTTTTGCGCTATTGATCCCTTATGTGTTTAGAAAAATCCTATGAACATACACTAGGGATTATCTCTGGAGAAGGAAGTCTTGTGTAAGGAGGGTGACTATATTCAAATCAGACGTTACAGGGATTTATGATGAAAAATGTGTCAGTCTGTATCACAGTGACTCATAAAATCCTACTTATGAAGCTCAACAATCACATTTTCTATATCAGTTGCACATATTAATGACAACATTACTGCTAAGGGACATAAGCACTTTCAAACATATATTGTTTCAACTCTGTAGTATTTTTATATATGTTTGAAATGACATAGTATTTGTCCATAACACTGTTGACAAAATAATTAAGCAAATGTTCGCTTTCATTAGAGTATTTATCAAATGATTTAAGATTAAGCTTGGCAATTTGTTTGTTTGGAAACTTAAATATATACACTATGTAAACATCTAGGTCATTTAGTTGAAAAAAAATACTGATAATTGACATTTTGCTTTTGCCAAAAGCGTAGGGGAATCGTAGAATCACTCACAGGCACACAAGTACACACACACAGTAAATTCTGTAGTGCTAATTTAACACTTTGAGAGTTGATTTAACATAATGTGGACTTATACGAACTCTTTAAGTGTTGAATTAACACCACAACATTTACTGTGCACACTCCCTTGCCCACACACAGACTCCATAGCACTCCCTTGACCCCAAACAAGCACACAGCAGCAGCTCCCACATTCTTGGCCTGCCTGTCTCTGTTGCCTCTGCCTGACTGTCTGCCTGTCTGTCTAATTGCCTGTCAATCTGCCTGTCTCTCTCTCTTTCCCTCCCTGTGTTGTTCTGCCTGTCAGGCTGGGTTTATTTGCAAAACGGTGTATCTCCATTTTTTTACTTTTGTATTTTATTATTGGAAATGACTGGTCAGAGGTCCTGTCACCTATGTGTGAATTCTTAGCACTCAAATATTTTGAGAACATACTTTTTTAACCTGTTTTTTTTTGTCTGTCTGTCAGCTTGCCTGTCTGTCTGTCTGTCTGCTTATCTGTCTATCTATCTGTCTGTCCACCTGTCTGTCTGTCTGTCTGTCTGCTTGTCTGTCTGTCTGCCTGTCTGTCTGTCTGCCTGCCTGCCTGTCTGCTTGTTTGTCTGTCTGCCTGTCTGTCTGTCTGTCTGTCTGCCTGCCTGTCTGTCTGTCTGCCTGCCTGTCTGTCTGCCTGCCTCTCCTAGTGGCTTCCAAAGCAGCTGGCCAGTCTAAGGGTGGTAAGGAGAGCTGGCTGCCCACTGTACTTGGCACGGAGCTGCGGTACTCTATTATGCTAGTAATGGAGAAAAGGACCTTCATAAACAGCTGACAGGGCTTGGCAGGGCCAGTGATGCCAGTGGATGCCAGTGCCACAGTCTGCCCTACAAACGCAAAGTGCAGTTTTGCCAAAATTGAGTTTAGACTGAAAATGGTCTATATTACACCTCTTTTGTCTTGTGACAAAGTCTTATTGTCCAAATGTGTCCCGTTTTAGAGATACTGTTATGACAAATTTGCAGTAGCTAGAATATCTACCCTAATATCAAGGCTTTGAAGGCATTTTTCTCAGTGTCAGTGTTGGCATAGTTACTGCACTTTGCCTTTGTAGGTCTGCATTGTCCTGGCAGACAGTGGTGTAGTGGGGATTTTTAAAGTGGGGGTACGCGATTTTTAACGTCATCAAATAGTTCATTAATTAATAATAACTTATCATGTCAAACCCCCCAACTATCCTTAATCTACCGTCACTGCTTCTCCGTTTTCATCTGTTTGGTCAATCACCTGCAATACTGCTATGCGATCATTCCTTTTTGTATTCAAACATGGGCAGAAGCTTTTTTTTTTCAAATCTCACTTCAGGAGAAGTGGGTGGACTGCGTACCCCCGCGTACCGCGGCCACTACACCTGGCATAGCAGCTTGAGAAGTGTGGCAGTGTGGACACATGTGAATTTGTGAATTTGTGAACCAAAAAAGCTAAATTCGTTCCTATGAGGAAAAAGAAAAGTAGCTATCACAAGCAAAGAGGAGCTAAACGACGGTTGCCAGTCAAATGTACGACACGAATGTTTCAATTGTTTTGATTTACTGCTGTGACTGCTTGACAGAATGGAACACGGAATCTCTCTTCACTCATGTTGCTTCCATGTGCCCCCCCCTCCCCCACCCCACCCAGGAGCAGAAAGGTCTACAGAGATAGAGGGGTGACGTATCTAAAAGACTGCCTTGTGTTTCCAAGCTGATGATTCTTTCTCTCTCTCTCTCTCTCTCTCTCTCTCTCTCTCTCTCTCTCTCTCTCTCTCTCTCTCTCTCTCTCTCTCTCTCTCTCTCTCTCTCTCTCTTTCTCTTTATTTCTCTCCGTACTCAGGTAGGAGAAGACAGTAGAGAATAACAGCGAAGATAAAAGACAGCCGTGAGAGAGAGAGAGGGAGAGAGAGAGAGAGAGAGAGAGAGAGAGGGAGAGAGAGGGAGGGAGAGAGAGAGAGAGAGAGAGAGAGGGAGAGAGAGAGAGGGAGAGACAGAGAGACAGAGAGAGAGAGAGAAGTAGAAAGAGGGATGACCTCTCTAGAGTGAAGACAGAGGGATTAAGATGTGAAAATGCAGCGAGGGAAGAGCTAGGAAGATAAGATACGTATGTCTGCTTGTGCACAGCATGTGTGCTCATGCATTAATGTATGTGTATGTGTGTGTGTGTGTGTGTGTGTGTCTCTCTGCCTGTGTGTGTGTGTGCATGCGTGGTGGTGCTCGTGTGTGTGTGCTGTATGCACAGTAAAAAAAGAACAGTTGTTTTTACGGTGAATTGCTGGCAGCAGTGGTTGCCAAAGTCTACCTTTAAACAAATAACGGTATATTTCCTTTTTACATTTTACGGTAAAATTATGGCAGCAGTGGTTGCCAAAGCCTACCGTTAGATAAATAACGGTATTTTTTTTTTTTACATTTTACGGTAAAATTATGGCAGCAGTGGTTGCCAAAACGTACCGTTAAATAAATTACGGTAACTGATTGGACTGATTATACTCAGGTGAGTCCAATTATGGAGTTGCAATCACAGACAACTGATTGGACTGATTCTACTCATTGGAGTCCAATAAACATCAACTTAATTAGATACCTAAATAAATGCCCAATTGCCAGATTGTCTAGTGCAGGCAGGTGGACCAGTCTAGTATCATCAATGAAGGGTATGCAAATCCATTCTTTATTTTAAAAGGGCCTGAAAATAACCTTAAGGAAAATGAAGGCCAAAGCTAGCGGGGCAAGCAAGCTAACAAACAAGCTAGTTAGCAAGCCATGCAGCCACCCTTACAACGTGACCTGCTAGCCGGGCCGGCCAGGCCGGGCCAGGCCAGGCCAGGTGAGGGCAGGCCAGCCGGCCAGCCGGCCTTACAGCCAGCCAGCCACCTAGCTAGCTAGCAACCAGTGAGCAGTACAATGCAACAGTCCCTGTTTAAATACATGTTCAAGTGAACCATGTGACCCGAGTGATGAAGCATTTGGCAGGTGCAGGCAGTAAGTTAATCATTGCATGACAGCCCTTACCACTCAGGTGAGGTCAGGAATTGATTGATAGATTGATTTGGATGGGGTAGAATGACAGTTTCAAATAGACTGGGCTACTTCTAAGAGACTGAATCAAGGGATTACTGTCCCAGGTAGACTTTTTCAGATTATACTAGCCTATAGGTATATTTTACACATTAAATGAGGCTAAACTGTAGGCTGCTACCGGAGAAATAATAAGTTACAGTGAATTACTGCAAAATGTGCAAACTGTTGCCATTTGCAGTCCTTAACTGTTGCACAGTTTATTCAGTTGCCAGCTTCATTGTTGTCCAATCTACAACGTGGAGGCACCTGGAGCCAAGCAGACAGGCAATATGTTTTCTGTGGAGTAATTAATATTTAATTCATTATAACCTCCATTGCTTTCTGTTGGGTAGGAGGAATGCAAAAAATATATTCTGAATTTTGAAGAGGTTTACTGTGTCAATTTGCCTCTCAATCGAAAACTCTGATGGCAAAGCCTCAAAGTCCAATAAGGGAAAAAATTATTGCGGTGGAGAATTTTTCGCAGGATGAACTAGAACACATGCAGAGGGTTGTACTCTAAGTTAATACTCATTGATGGCTACTAATCAAATAGCGTGTTGACATCAAACTCTGCCTGTTACAACCAGCCTATCAGTGGTTTGACAAGTTACACCTGGAACAAGTGCAATCACAAGAGATCTATTGGACTAAAAGAGGACAAAAAGCCTATGTAACGCCGCATTATGTAATAACGGTGCAATATGTAATAATGTAACAAATTATTACATAATGTGGTGACAATCGCCGCATTGTGTAATAATTTACGCATTTCGTAATACATTTCTTGAACGCATTTCGTAATAACTTTTTTCTCATCTTGTAATAAATTATTACAAAATGCGAAATTTATTACGGAATGCGGCCGCAACTTTTTTTTTTGATGGAAATGTAATAACATGGTGCATTATGTAATAATCTATATGGATATGTTTTTTCTGCACTTGGATTCAGTAGGCGCAGCACACATACATAGTCTCAGTGACATGGTATAGTCACTGCCCTCTCTCTCTCTCATTCTTCTCAGTTCTCAAACTGCTCGAGAGTCGCGAATGATGCGGTTAAAACCGTTAAGAAATAATTTCACAACTTGTTGCGTGCAACGAGTCCAACGAATGTCTCGCACTTTCTGCTACATTACACCAATTTACAGCGACATTAAATAGGCCAGGTCTAAACACTTCACGAGGAGGTGAAAACTTGTCTTGCACTTGCGTGGGTCTGTGGCGAGAGAGAGAGAGAGAGAGAAAGACAGAGAGAGAGAGAGAGAGAGGAGAGAGAGAGAGAGAGAGAGAGAGAGAGAGAGAGAGAGAGAGAGAGAGAGAGAGTGTGTGTGTGTGTGTGTGTGTGTGTGTGTGTGTGTGTGTGTGTGTGTGTGTACGCACGGAGACAAACCTGGCCCATATTGATCTTAAGCCCCATCTTGGCTCTTTGGAAATATTCTTAACATTACAAAGGCTATTTTAATATTTTCCCCCAAACAACATGAATCAAATCCCAGGAAAAGACCAACCATTATAAGTGACTCGTGGGGAGCTGTCCATGCTGGTGGTGCTTAATTTTTCCGATATTTGCCCGTGGAGTAGTGAGTCTTTCATGTCTGCCTACATGCGCGCCAGGGTCTGACCATGGTGCTTTTTGCCCGTGGAGTGAGGAGACTGTCTTCTTGCAAAGCAAGAAGTCATAGCACCCGAGAAAAATGCCACTCTTTGTCATATTTTCAATTTCAGTCCACTGTTCAGTAGGCCTATTAGGCTGCAATCAAATTCAATAGCCTATGCTCATCCACATGCACGCGAAAAACAATAACCCAAGCGGCGGGACTAATTCGATTATATTCCTTCCAAAAATGTCCGAACGTCACAAAAATCAGTTATTTGCATTGTCCGTAATTATACAAAACAAAAAGGTATCAATAAAAGAAATCAAGTCTTCAGTTTCGATAATCCACGTTACAAATCCTCAACAACAGCAAGCCATTCCTTCTCTGCTATGAAGCAGGCAACGGAACAAGTGCAGACAGTATATGACCACGTTGATGCTGCACGGCTTGAAAGGATTCTGTCTAAATTAAATATCTTGAATAGCCTATATAGACCTAGGCCTAACTAGATTTGTTGCAATACAGATTCATTTTCTATAGCCAGAAGTGTTCCGTTGGACTGACGAAACCGAACACGATCAAGTTTGCAACTTCTTTCCCTCATGCGCTGTCCGTCAGCACCACCTGTCATCAGACGTCCGATTAGCTTTCATTACGTGCTGAGGGAAAAACTCTCGCCATTAGGCCCATGTGCTGTTGCACTGTTGTGAGGGATATCACCAAATAATTTAGATAAAAGTCAGAACATTATTTTGGCAATCTGTTCAGTCTGTTCATTTAAGTTTTTGGGTGCTCTTGGATATCGGGGATCAGTTCATGTAGAGAGAAGAGTTCATCCAGGCACTCCAAAATAAGGTGTCCAAACGGGAAGTTACATTAAAAAGCCTTTAATGGTACTGGGCTGGGGTTACATTAAAAAGCCGACATGTTTCGACCTCACCAGGGGTGCATCCCAATATGTGACCTTGCCTCCTCCACTTGCCTCCTCCACTTGCTTCTCGTCATGATGACATCACTGACAACAGCATTATATTTCAATATCTTGCAAAAGCTCAATTGTAAAGTCTTTTTCTCATTTGCAATTGGGATGGTGAATGAAAAACAGTCCCTCAAAAGTTGTTGTGGCGAGGCTGACAGCTGGGAAACTTTATCGTTTTCTCCACGGAGGAGGGGCCAGGAGGCGGGACGAGGAGACAAGCACAAGTGGAGGAGGCAAGGACACATATTGGGATGCACCCCAGGTCTTCATCAGGGCTACGTTCACCATTGAAAAGAAAGGCCTCCCTTAAATAGTGACATCACCACATGTGACCCATTACGCACTAAACACATTTGCGCACACCAGAGAAAACAAAGATTAAAAATAGCCTGGGGTAATAAGTGATGCCACAGAAAAAAATGACCAGAAGTACAAATAAGCATCACAAAAAACAAGTAAAATCAATATCCTCATTTAGACCAGGATAGCGCATGGCATCCAGTTGGTGTATCCAAAAAGTCTGCCTCTGATTAAGTCTTTTTAGCCTGTCCCCACCCCTCGGAAGAGGTTTGATATGCTCGACGCCCTGTATGCGCAGCAGAGAATCATTTTTACCATGGTATATTCATTGAAATGTTTCGCCATGGGATAGTCAAAATTGCCCACTCTGATAGCATACAGGTATTTATGTTCTGCTAGCCTATCTCGCATGCGCCTTTTTGTGCGTCCGATATAAAACAACCCTTCAGCGCAAGGACAAGTTAGGCGGTATATGACAAATGTAGAATTGCAATTAATGAAATCTCTCTGTCCGTATTCTCTCGTGGTTTTAGTATCCACAAAAGATTTGGCTTGTGTAACATTTGGGCAGTGAGGGCAGTGCATACATCTATAGGTGCCAATAGGTTTACGCAGCCAGGTTTCTCTCTTTTTCACCTGTAGGTGAGAGCGCATTAATTTATCTCCTAGGCTGGGTGCACTCTTTAAAGACACCATGGGTGGTTTTGGGAACACCTCACGTAGTTGCGCATCACTTTCAATAATGGACCAATTGTTCTTAATAATTTGCCTGATCCGCGTCGCTTGTGTACTATATGTCGTAACAAAAAAAAGGACGAGACTGCTGGTGGCGATGATGTTTCTTTTTGGTCAATAACGTGTTGCGTTGAAGGGAGCGCGCTTCACTGTATGCGTTTTGGATGGCTTTAGGGTGATAGGCTCTATCACTGAATCTTTTCTCCATCAGCTCGGCCTGCTCGTGAAAATCATTTTCGAAATCACAGATACGCCTAATCTCTGGAATTGGCCGTGTGGAATATTTCTAATGAGATGCGGGGGATGGAATGAATCCGCTCTCAGAATGGTGTTCCGAGAGGTCGCCTTTCTGAATAAGGTGGTGTGCAGCTGTCCCTCCGCGTCTTTATATATCGTCAAATCCAGAAAGTGAATATTAGTTAATGAATATTCCAAGGACGCCACCCAAAACGCATACAGTGAAGCGCGCTCCCTACAATGCAACACGTTATTGACCAAAAACAAACATCATCGCCAGCAGCAGTCCCGTCCTTTTTTTGTTACGACAGTTCATAGATGTATGAACTGCCCCCACTGTCCAAATGTTACACAAGCCAAATCTTTTGTGGATACTAAAACCACGAATGAATATGGACAGAGAGATTTCATTAATTGCAATTCTACATTTGTCATATACCGCCTAACTTGTCCTCGCGCTGAAGGGTTCTTTTATATCGGGCGCACAAAAAGGCGCATGCGAGATAGGCTAGCAGAACATAAATATGGTATCAGAGTGGGCAATTTTGACTATCCCATGGCGAAACATATGAATACCATGGTAAAAATTATTCTCTGCTGCGCATACAGGGCGTCGAGCATATCAAACCTCTTCCGAGGGGTGGGGACAGGCTAAAAAGACTTAGGCCTAATCAGAGGCAGACTTTTTGGATACACCAACTGGATGCCATGCGCTATACTGGTCTAAATGAGGATATTGATTTTACTTGTTTTTTGTGATTTTTATTTGTACTTCTGGTCATTTTTTCTGTGGCATCACTTATTACCCCAGGCTATTTTTAATCTTTGTTTTCTATGGTGTGCGCAAATGTGTGTAGTGCGTAATGGGTCACATGTGGTGATGTCACTATTTAAGGGAGGCCTTTCTTTTCAATGATGAAGACCTGGTGAGGTCGAAACATGTCGGCTTTTTAATGTAACCCCAGCCCAGTACCATTAAAGGCTTTTTAATGTAACTTATCGTTTGGGCACCTTATTTTGGAGTGCCTGGATGAACTCTTCTCTCTACATGAACTGATCCCCGATATCCAAGAGCACCCAAAAGCTTAAATGAACAGACTGAAGACTGCTTGAGCTTCCAGCCACCTGTGTGCCTTTCATTGCCAAAATAATGTTCTGACTTTTATCTAAATTATTTGGTGATATCCCTCACAACAGTGCAACAGCACATAGGCCTAATGGCGGGAGTTTTTCCCTCAGCACGTAATGAAAGCTAATCGGACGTCTAATGACAGGTGGTGCTGACGGACAGCGCACGAGGAAAGAAGAAGTTGCAAACTTGATCGTGTTCGGTTTCGTCAGTCCAGCGGAACACTTCTGGCTCTAGAAAATGAATCTGTATTGCAACAAATCTACTTAGGCCTAGGTCTATATAGGCTATCCAAGATATTTAATTTAGATATTTAATTTAGTTTTCACCACCTCGTGAAGTGTTTAGACCTGGCCTATTTAATGTCGCTGTAAATTGGTGTAATGTAGCAGAAAGTGCGAGACATTCGTTGGACTCGTTGCACGCAACAAGTTGTGAAATTATTTCTTAACGGTTTTAACCGCATCATTCGCGACTCTCGAGCAGTTTGAGAACTGAGAAGAATGAGAGAGAGAGAGGGCAGTGACTATACCATGTCACTGAGACTATGTGTGTGTGTGCTGCGCCTACTGAATCCAAGTGCAGAAAAAACATATCCATATAGATTATTACACAATGCACCATCTTATTACATTTCCATCAAAAAAAAAAGTTTCGGCCGCATTCCGTAATAAATTTCGCATTTTGTAATAATTTATTACAAGATGAGAAAAAAGTTATTACGAAATGCGTTCAAGAAATGTATTACGAAATGCGTAAATTATTACACAATGCGGCGATTGTCACCACATTATGTAATAATTTGTTTCATTATTACATATTGCACCGTTATTACATAATGCGGCGTTACAGCCTAACACGACCAGAAAGAGCACCTACTTTTTGTAGTATACACAATGTGAAGAAAAGCAGAACAGAGTTCTTTGTCTGTTGGTTCACAATTTGGTTCACTAACAGAGGATTGAGTTTGGTTCACTTATAGGGGACTCAACAAAAATGGCTGCTCATGTTGCCAAAACATTTGAAAATTGGGGAGGCATGTTTTCATAACTCTCTAGGGAGTTAAACATTAAGTCTCTAGCTCTCTTAGCTCAACAACTCGGATCCAGAGGAGTCAAATAACACTCTGTAGTGTTGCTGCAACTCTTGATGTTTAGATTTTGGCTGAACACCAGTCTAACTCTGATCAATCTAACTCTGACAAATTTGCTGTGCACATATGTGTACACCAGTGAAAAATAAAGTCATGTACCGTTTCTTGACTACTTCATCTTCACTTAACAGTATTTTCCAATATTTTCTTTTCAGTGAACAGTTCAGTATTTTCTACATATTGACACCAGTGAAAAATAAAGTTATGTACCGTTTCTTGACTACTTCATCTCACTTAACGGTATTTTCCAATATCTTCGTTTACAGAGAACAGTCTAGTATTTTCTACATATGACACCTGTCAAAAATAAAGTTATGTAGTGCTTTTTGACTAAATAGTAGCTTGCCATATTTAGTACAGAGATAAACTGTTTTACATTTTACGGTCACTGACTGTTGCAATTTGACAGTTTTTTGCCGCAATTTCAACAGCATTTTTTACAGTGTGTGTGTTACCTAGTATGTGTAGGCTATGTGTGTTTGAGGATGTCATTGTGCATGTGTGCGTGTGTGTGTGTGTGTGTGTGTGTGTGTGTTGT
>NC_085867.1:2231255-2256255 GCF_034702125.1 Engraulis encrasicolus
GGTTTCTCTGTCCAATCAGAGAGCAGGGCAGTGTGTCATAATAGCCAAATATTCTGCCCCCTACGGAATTTACAATAGGCAACTCCCCAGACCTAATCTCACTTGTGATTAGGTCTGGTGTTAACCAGGCAAGATCGTGAGGGCAGTGCCAATCCACACCACTAATATACACTATGCATGCTGGTGTCTATGTTTGTGTACTAAAGGAGAGATAGACAGCATCTTAATGTCCATCTTAATGTCTGTGTGTAGCTTTGAGCATGTGTGTGCACGCGCGCGCCTGTGTGTGTGAGTGTGTGTGTGAGACCTCCTACTTGTGTGTGTTGACCCTGTGATGCTGTGTGAGTCTGGAGCTGTGTGTGTGTGCTTGCATGCGTGTGCACACGCGCGCGTGTGTCTGTGTGTGTGTGCATGCGTGTGTGCATTGTTGCGCGTGTGTGTGTATTAGACCTTGGCTAAGGCTTCCTCGTGGTGTGTGTTGACTCCGTGGCGGGGGATGTTGCTATGCGACAGGCTGGAGCTGTGTGTGAGCTTGCGGACGCCGCTGATCAGGCTCATGGTCTTCTCCCCCTTCTCCTTGGAGCTCGGCGGAGAGGGCACCTCCAACTCCTGCTGCTTCTCTGCAGACAGAAAGGAAACAGAAGGTACTTGTAAGATAGGTAGTCATTAACCCCTTAAGACACGGCATTATGAATTAGCTGTTACCAGAGTGGCCAAGTGACCAAATGACCAAGTCGTGATGTATTACTAAAGGCCCTGTGCACTGTCATAGTAGTGTAGCACTATAGCAGTTAACTTTCAATGTCTATTACACTGTGCCACAGGAGGTACGGCGTGCATTAAGGGGCTACAGTGATACTGTCCCATTTTTGAAAATAAGCTTATTTTACACCTTCCCTTGAGTTAAATAATAGGGGTTTACCATTCTACTATACTTTCAACCGTTTTCTAGTTATGGCAGTGCAATTTTTACCCCCAAGCTAGCAGTTAACATTGAGTCCTATGAGACCAGTTAGCCGCCAGCTGGTCTCATAGGACTCAATGTTAACTGCTAGCATGGAGGTAAAATTTGCACTGCCATACCCAGAGAACAGTTGAAAGTACAGGAGAACGGTAAAACCCTATTATTTAACTCAAGGGGGAGGTGCAAAATAAGCTTATTTCCAAAAATGGGACAGTATCACTTTATGTACCTCCCTCCAACTCATATTGCTTTTCTGCAGACAATAACCGCACAATTACACCAAGCGCAACATGAGTGATACCAGCAACGGAAGTAATTGACTTTGTATTGAGTGGCGACAGAAGAGACAAAAGTGATTGGGGCGACCATGCTTGCGTGTGTGCCTCCTTACCCAAACACCTGTATTCATGCCTCCTTACCCAAACACCTCCTTACCCAAACACCTGTATTCATGCCTCCTTACCCAAACACCTCCTTACCCAAACACCTGTATTCATGCTGCCTCCTTACCCAAACACCTGTATTCATGCCTGTGCCTCCTTACCCAAACACCTCCTTACCCAAACACCTGTATTCATGCCTGTGCGTGACTCCTTACCCAAACACCTGTATTCATGCCTCCTTACCCAAACACCTGTATTCATGCCTGTGCGTGCCTCCTTACCCAAACACCTGTATTCATGCCTGTGCGTGCCTCCTTAGCCAAACACCTGTATTCATGCCTGTGCGTGCCTCCTTAGCCAAACACCTGTATTCATGCCTGTGACTCCTTACCCAAACACCTGTATTCATGCCTGTGTGTGCCTCCTTACCCAAACACCTGTATTCATGCCTGTGCGTGACTCCTTACCCAAACACCTGTATTCATGCCTGTGCGTGACTCCTTACCCAAACACCTGTATTCATGCCTGACTCCTTACCCAAACACCTGTATTCATGCCTGTGCGTGCCTCCTTACCCAAACACCTGTATTCATGCCTGTGCGTGACTCCTTACCCAAACACCTGTATTCATGCCTGACTCCTTACCCAAACACCTGTATTCATGCCTGTGCGTGACTCCTTACCCAAACACCTGTATTCATGCCTGTGTGTGCCTCCTTACCCAAACACCTGTATTCATGCCTCCTTACCCAAACACCTGTATTCATGACTCCTTACCCAAACACCTGTATTCATGCCTGTGCGTGACCCCTTACCCAAACACCTGTATTCATGCCTGTGACTCCTTACCCAAACACCTGTATTCCTGTATTCATGCCTGTGTGTGACTCCTTACCCAAACACCTGTATTCATGCCTGACTCCTTACCCAAACACCTGTATTCATGCCTGTGACTCCTTACCCAAACACCTGTATTCATGCCTGACTCCTTACCCAAACGCCTGTATTCATGCCTGTGTACCCAAACACCTGTATTCATGCCTGTTACCCAAACACCTGTATTCATGCCTGACTCCTTACCCAAACACCTGTATTCATGCCTGTGCGTGACTCCTTACCCAAACACCTGTATTCATGCCTGTGCGTGACTCCTTACCCAAACACCTGTATTCATGCCTGTGTGTGCCTCCTTACCCAAACACCTGTATTCATGCCTGTGCGTGACTCCTTACCCAAACACCTGTATTCATGCCTGTGCGTGACTCCTTACCCAGGAACGTGTTGGAGATGAATTCAGACACCTGGTTTCCAGACCTGCTCGTCTCCGACAGGTGACTCAACTCCCTGGTCAACAGCCTCTTGAACTGCAGCACAGAGAGAGAGAGAGAGAGAGAGAGAGAGAGAGAGAGAGAGAGAGAGAGAGAGGGACAGAGAGAGAGAGAGCGAGAGAGAGAGAGAGAGCGGGAGAGAGAGAGAGAGAGAGAGAGAGAGAGAGAGAGAGAGAGAGAGAGAGAGAGAGAGAGAGAGAGAGAGACAGAGCAATAATTAACTTCCTCATAGACAGAGCAATAATTAAATTATTGTCACTTACAGTGGAGCATGGACTAGATACTATACTACATGGAAGTGTATGCGTACGCGGTGAGTGTGTGTGTGTGTGTGTATGTGTGTGTGTGTGTGTGTGTGTGTGTGTTCGTGTGTGTAGTGTACGTGTGTACTGTGTGTGTGTTTGTGTGTGTGTGTACTGCGTGTGTGTGTGTGTACTGTACAGGTGTGTGTGTGTGTGTTTTCTGTGTGTGTGTTTTCTGTGTGTGTTACCTTGTTGGAGGCCATCTCGCTGACGGAGTTCCTGGTCTGCAGCGTCTCCAGCTGGTCCAGACACCAGTCCAGCTCCTCCAGCGTCTCCGACGCCATGCGCGTGTACGCCTCATCTGGAGTAGGGGGACGCACAACAAATACACGCAATAGTATAAACTTTATTACAGGCTCAGGGCCCACATTGGACACATTACAATACACACATCAACAATACAATAAAAATACACATACAATAAAAATACTTATTGTCATGAATGAGATGTAAAGTGAGTGTAAGTATAGGTATGTAAGTAAAGTGTAAGTAAAGTGACAAGACCAGAGGGGGGCGCTGTGGACCATATATATGGCACTACAGAATGCATGTGAGTGTTAGTGTGTATGTGTATGTGTGTGTGTGTGTGTGTGTGTGTGTGCGAGAGAGAGAGAGAGAGAGAGAGAGCAACACAGACAGACAGACAGACAGAGACAGACAGACAGACAGAGAGAAAGTGTGAGAGAGAGAGAGAGAGAGAGAGAGAGAGAGAGAGTAAGATAGAGAGAGAGAGAGAGAGAGAGAGAGAGAGAGAGAGAGAGAGAGAGAGAGAGAGAGAGAGAGAGCGAGAGAGAGCGAGAGAGTAAGATAGAGAGAGAGAGAGAGAGAGAGAGAGAGAGAGAGTAAGATAGAGAGAGAGAGAGAGAGAGAGAGAGAGAGAGAGAGAGACAGAGAGAGAGAGAGAGAAAGAGAGAGAGAAAGAGAGAGAGAGAGAGAGAGAGAGAGAGAGAGAGAGAGAGAGAGAAAGAGAGAGAGAGAGAGAGAGAGAGAGAGAGAGAGAGAGAGAGAGAGAGAGAGAGAGAGAGAGAAGAGAGCATGTTTATATAGATTCCTACCTGTGAGAGATGACTTTGGGGGTATAGAACACAGAGGTGTCCGCCTGCTAGATGAGAAAAGACACACACACACACACACACACACACACACACACACACACACACACACACACACACACACACACACACACACACGCAAGCATGCACGCAATCGATTCAATCAATTTTGATTGGGCCATGTAAACAATTCAACTTTTCAAATGGGAAAAAAATATAGCATAGCAGCGGTGATTTGTCTTACTTGCTTGTCGACGTTCTGTCTTGCTGAATGTTCGTTAGCACTGAAAAATTGTTCCGTACTGTTCTCAAGCTAGCCAGCACCTATGGAAAGGCGGAAACACAGACAATAAATATAGTATTATTCGCATATATAATGGTTATTGGGTGAGATATTTGCTCTGAAAGCACAATTTTAAGTGTACACTGTGTTCCTTCACTTTTAAGTCACATAAAAGAGTGCACCATTTCTTTTATATATATATATATATATATATATTTATATACAGTGTACACTGTGTTCCTTCACTTTTAAGTCACATAAATGGTTTTTTATTTTAGGTGCTTTCATGCCTTTATTTGACAGGACAGTTGAAGATGGTGACAGGAAGTGAATGGGACAGAGAGACGGGAGGATAGGCAAATGACCCCGGCCGGACTCAAACCGGGGTCCCCGTGGGTGGGCATGCAAGCCCAAATGTGGGGGGCTTAGCGCGCTGAGCCACAGCGCCCCCCAAAATGCACCATTTCTGCACAATTAGATCTTTTCACCATAACGTCAAGCTCAGTTTTGAACAGATACAGTATACATGACAACCGGTTTCAGACAGAAAACACTGGCATATGTAATCAATATGTTTATGCCACCAGGTGCAACTTATACCTGGTTTAACTCATTTTAGCCTGATGACTCGTATGTTGTTTGACCTTTGGTGCCTAGAGCAACATATATGCTGCATTCAGGCTCTTGAGATTTTCGTTTTTTTTAAAATAAAAATGTGGGTATGTTACAGCTGAATGAACACATTATAATGCAAGATGAGAGTTTTAGGGGTTAAATGCAACTTATTTCATGTGTTTAAGTGCATCAGAGGCGAAAATATTTATAGGCTGAGGGCAACTTTCTCAACAAGGGCTTAGGCATTCAGCAGGTAGCCAGGCCGTGCCCTCCTAGTGACGCAACAGCTTCAGCGTTGCTACTAGTCAGGTCAGGAGTCAATGCAAGTACTTTCTGAGTTCCCGCAAATACGGGAACTCCTCACACTTTGTTGGGAAGCAAACAATCATTAGCAAACCAATGGAGGCCATTTGGGGAATGTTGTTTGGGAAATGATAATTGTAATGCTCTTGGTCAGACCAAGTCTCGAAGAGATTTGAAAGTCGATGATAATCAGGCTATTCAGCAGGTGTTTTTTTTTATTAGGCATCAATGGGTTAAATACATTGAAATGTTCAGTGTTTGAAGGTTCAAGAGCAGAGGTGTCAAACGTAAAAGTAAAAGAAAACAAACAAACAAACACAGTTTCCTCCCAACAGAGGTAACTTATCTGAGTAACCAGTAGACCTGTGTACTTGTGTTACGATCAGATGACTCAGCACTGGTTGGATTGAGTTTGTGGTGGGTCCTAGTTGTTTAGTGTTTTTTTTTCAGTAACAACACAGTCTATCTGTTCCATTAGGTACAATGGAGTAAAATGGTGTAACAGCTATGTAACATCACATGTTAGTGTTGTATTTACACCACAAATGTACTTTAACTTTTGACACCTCTGTTCAAGAGCCATTGCAACTTGTTCTTTGTGTCATCTGGCCTGTAAGTGCAGCTGCAGTCCACTAGATGGCAGACTACACTGCCTAATATCATTCCCTGCACAGGCTGGCCAAGTCAAGACTCCCCTGGGCTGCTTTGTGCTGTGATGAGGTTAGAGTTGCTATTGTGTGCTGTGCTTGCTCTTGCATTTTCCCCTTGGCAGTAGGATGGATTAATTACACATCAAGGAATATAAAAGTCATTTATCAAGGAAATAGAAGAGGGTTTTTTAAATAAATAAAATAAAATAAAGGCCACTGAGTGTTTTGGCCCTGCGGTAATGCACTGGACCATTTTCTAGTTGACCTCTCACCTCTCTACCAACAAGCCTCTGATTGATGGTGGTGTTGAGAAACAGACAGTGCAAGAGCTGTGTGTGTTCTCGTGTGACATTTAAAAAAAAGCTTAATGGTCCCCTATTGCTATTTGACATTTTTACTAGGATTTTTGTAGTTCCACAATTCTTGCTGCCCATTCACAAATTTCATCTTTTTCAGCAATAGCCTACTACAGTATGTACAATCATTTTCATAACACTTTTCTACAGGAATATTGTCAATGGACTAAACTAAAAATAGTTTTTGACAGCAATAACGATGAAAACGTGATATACCATTGCATTACTACTACTACAACTACAGTGTACTACGAATACTACAACTACTACGGGACTTCAATCTGTAATGAATAGACTGTCAATATTGTAAACCCTAGTAGATACAATCGGAACCAGGCCAATACAATAATCTCTGCATTTTTGTGTAATACAGAAAGTACTTTATAATAGCTCATTATATAATATTATATAATATTACATAATGCTGTGATAACTTTATAACAGTTGACCTATAATTTGCAATAGAACTTCTCTCTGGACTGATTTAGAGTCGCTGTACTGAGTGACATCCTTCCTGAACTGCCTGTCCTGAGCTCTGGCTGCACTGTCATTCCCTTTGAGGAGTACCATCACAGATATGTGATTAGAATTTTGCCTAAATTTTGCGTTCTCATTATGATGTCATAAGGACTTTGCGAGATTTTTAACACAGAATTCTATGGGAGCTGTAGAGTTTTCAACTGAAATTCTAGAAGAACTGGGAAAAAGTCCTTACTCCTCAAAGGGTTAATTGTTTAAGCGAGCAGATGAACAGTGTTGTGCACTGCCAACCAATCCCCAAAGTACAAAACATATGGTAAATCGAGGTAAATTGGGCCACTTTTTTTGCATATAAGTGAATGGCCCAAAGTGACCCAATTTAGCTGAATTCACCCCTACTGTATATATACTGTACATGATTCAAGATTCAAGATTCAAGATTTTTTATTTGTCACGTGCTTCCTTGTGCAAGCACAATTGGCAGTGAAATGGGGATTGCAACTGCTCTGTGCTGTGTTGGATGGTAAAAAATAAAAATAATAAAATAAAATAAAATAAAAAATAATAAAAAATAGTTATTGTCTTAATTCAAAAAGCGGATGGCTTAAGGGAAAAAACTCTTACGCAGTCTCTCTGTTCTACATCTTATGGAACGTAGTCGTTTCCCTGAGGGCAGCCTTTCGAATATGGAGTGACTAGGATGGAATGTGTCTTTCATAATCCGTTGTGCTCGTGTCGTTGCCCTTCTTGCATATATATCTTGCAGCCCTGGAAGGATGGCGCCAGTGATTTTTTTCTGCAGCATGCACTACTCTGTGCAGGGCTATCTTGTCTTGTATTGTATTGGAAGACATACTTCATCACCAATGTCTCTGGATTGTGGGGTCCCCCAGGGCTCCATTCTGGGACCACTACTGTTCAATCTGTATATGTTGCCACTGGGACACATTATCGAGAATAACTCCATAAATTACCATAGCTATGTGGATGATACCCAGCTCTACTTATCTATGTCCCCCAATGACTACACCCCCCTTGAATCACTCTATCATTGCATGGACCAAATTAACAAATGGATGTCTCACAATTTCCTCCAGCTGAACACAGAAAAAACTGAAGTAATTATATTTGGGAAAAGAGAGGAGAGACAAAAGATTGCTACTATCCTTGAAACGAAGGGACTGAAACCAAGGGAAACAGTTAAAAATCTTGGGGTCCTCATTGACAGTGACCTAAATTTCAACAGTCACATGAAAGCTATTACTAAGTCTGCATTCTATCACATAAAAAACGTCTCTAAATTTAGGGGCCTGATGTCTAAACATGATCTGGAGAAGCTAATACATGCCTTCATTTCTAGTAAAGTCGATTACTGTAACAGTCTGTTTACTGGCCTCCCAAATAAGACCATTAAACAGCTTCAACTGGTACAAAATGCAGCTGCAAGGGTTCTTACAAAGACAAGGAAGTTTGACCACATTACTCCAATTTTAAGATCGCTGCATTGGCTCCCAGTAAGCTATAGAATTGATTTTAAGGCAATGCTACATGTATTTAAATCATTAAATGGAATGGGACCCACATATCTACTGGATATGTTTCAGCTGTATGCACCGGCCAGGTCACTAAGGTCAACGGAGAAGAATTTGCTGGTGATTCCAAAAGTCAAAACAAAATGTGGAGAGGCAGCCTTTAGCTTCTATGCTTCAAAGCTTTGGAACCAGCTTCCAGATGACGTAAAACATGCACCCACTATTGATAGTTTTAAATCTAGACTCAAGACAAAGCTGTTCTCAGATGCTTTCTTAAATTATTGAATGAAAAGACGGTAAAATAAGAGAAGTAAATTAGTAAAATAAGAATTGTTTTTCAAGGTTTTATGTTTATTTATGTTTTATTTTATTATTATTTTTACCTTATGTTTTATCTTAATGTTTTAAATGTTTTTTTTGACTCTAATTCATTTCCCTGTTTTCCTTTCATTTACATTTGTTAACTTTGTGAAGCACATTGAGTTGCACCTGTGTATGAAATGCGCTATATAAATAAACTTGCCTTGCCTTGCCTTGCCTTGCCTTGTATATCTTGTATATATAATGGAAAAAGGGGAAATACTATGAGTGACAAATGCTTAATGTGCCTGGCATAGCGGCCCAGGCAGTATGAGAACCAAATCAGTCTGATGAGTGTTTCTTCCTATTGTTACCACTACGTGTGTGTGTGTGTGTGTGTGTGTGTGTGTGTGTGTGTGTGTGTGTGTGTGTGTGTGTGTGTGTGTGTGTGTGTGTGTGTGTGTGTGTGTGTGTGTGCGTGCGTGCGTGCGTGTGTACCGTATGCTGTGTGTGTTACGTAAACAGGTCAGTTTTTCCGGAACCACTTTGGCCCCAAAATTGGGGCCTCTTAAATTGAGATTGACAATAAAAAGTCATGAAAAAAATGTTGAATCAAAATGACGAGGCGGGGGCCTCCTGACAAGTTATGTTTAGGGCATCCAAAACCTTAGCGGCGGCCCTGATAGCGTGCCTGCCTGCTCGGTCATAGCACTCCCAATGATAGCTCTGTGTTGTCCCATTGACATCACGTATCGAGTGACCCAGAAGCGGGGCAGGTTGACATTGACATGATCCCTATTGATGATGCACTAAAGCTGCGTGCCCTTTGGTTGCCCCACTTTGGCTATTTACCCCCTGCCTTCCTTCCAAGGTTGCCAGATGAGACTGATGATTCCCAGCCGGGAAGCACTAAAAGCCTGCCCAATTTGAACTAATTTCTATTGATTTCTATGGCCGTAAATCGGCAGAAAACCCGCCTAAATGCCTTTTTTTACCCACAGACGGTCATCCTAAGCAGCCCAACAGGGCAGGACACCGACCCAATCTGGCAACACTGCTGCTGACTGCTCAGCAGTGGCAGTATATGGCAATGACCAGTAGGGGTCAGACTTTCACCGACAACCAATCACAATAGACCCACTGGGTGCTGTGAGAAAACCCAATTAAGGGCCACAAGGTCAAACTGTGTTTGTGCCAAGTGACTAATAATGTCATATTATTCCTGTCTTAACGTGTGAAAATGTGAAAACATTATGTGGGTTTTATTTATGCATCACCGAAAGCTATAGTAGGTTGTCATAGCCTCTAAGAAAAAAAGAGTTGTGTGTCCATAACAAATGCACAGAAATAGTTTTCACTGTTACTGTATAGTGTATCAACACCTGTGAAGTATTAAATGAGCATACTTCACACCCTGTCATTGTGACCATTCTACCAGAGATTCTTTAAGTATATAGAGATATGCCAATGTAATAGGTTGCTATGGGCACCTAACATGACCAGGTTCCAGTCTGCCTAAAGGGGCGTGCCATAATACTCCTAGCATTGAATAGAACAGTCCTTAGGTCTGCCTAGCTCTGTCTAAAGGGGGATTTTCCCCCCTCACCCTTGCAATAATAGAACCCGGAAACAATGGGCCAATGGAACCTCTCTCTCTCTACTCTCTCTGGTTCTACTGTACTAATATTGCATGTATGCTAGGCAGCAGTGGCTACTTTGGGCTACTGACCTGTGCAAACGGCGTCACGATGAGGTCATCCCCATGGCTGAAAGAAAAACAAAACAGGACAAATTAATTCAGACCCATGCACCTCGGTGCATGAACCCACAAGTACGCAGACACGCACGCACACACGAGCACGCACGCACACACACACCTCTCTCTCTCCCTCTCAAAACCTTTCTCTCTCTATCACTCTCTATCACACACACACACATGCTCGCGCACACACACACACACACACACACACACACACTCTGGCGCGCACACGCATGCACACATGCACGCACACCATGAATGAGCATTCAACAACCTGTAAACACAATGACAATACAGTAAGTGCTTGGACAGAAAGAGAAAGCTCTGTTTGTTCTCCAACCAAAACCATGTTTTGCCATTTCTGACCACTGACCACATTGAATTGATGGACTTTATTTTTTTGTCATAAAGTCAATTTGATATAAATACAGTACATACAGTACGCTTTGTACTGTAGCTCGAAACAACATGGGAAAACATGAAAGAAGTGACGAAAGAAGTAATAATGTCTATCTGGGCAGGACTGGGAACTTAGACCAGACACTCACACATAGCCTGACAAGCCAGCGTCACTCACACATAGCCTGACAAGCCAGCGTCACTCACACATAGCCTGACAAGCCAGCGTCACTCACACATAGCCTGACAAGCCAGCGTCACTCACACATAGCCTGACAAGCCAGCGTCACTCACACATAGCCTGACAAGCCAGCGTCACTCACACATAGCCTGACAAGCCAGCGTCACTCACACATAGCCTGACAAGCCAGCGTCACTCACACATAGCCTGACAAGCCAGCGTCACTCACACATAGCCTGACAAGCCAGCGTCACTCACACATAGCCTGACAAGCCAGCGTCACTCACACATAGCCTGACAAGCCAGCGTCACTCACACACAGCCTGACAAGCCAGCGTCACTCACACATAGCCTGACAAGCCAGCGTCACTCACACATAGCCTGACAAGCCAGCGTCACTCACACACAGCCTGACAAGCCAGCGTCACTCACACACAGCCTGACAAGCCAGCGTCACTCACACACAGCCTGACAAGCCAGCGTCACTCACACATAGCCTGACAAGCCAGCGTCACTCACACATAGCCTGACAAGCCAGCGTCACTCACACATAGCCTGACAAGCCAGCGTCACTCACACATAGCCTGACAAGCCAGCGTCACTCACACATAGCCTGACAAGCCAGCGTCACTCACACATAGCCTGACAAGCCAGCGTCACTCACACATAGCCTGACAAGCCAGCGTCACTCACACATAGCCTGACAAGCCAGCGTCACTCACACATAGCCTGACAAGCCAGCGTCACTCACACACAGCCTGACAAGCCAGCGTCACTCACACATAGCCTGACAAGCCAGCGTCACTCACACATAGCCTGACAAGCCAGCGTCACTCACACATAGCCTGACAAGCCAGCGTCAGCGATTGGTGGTCAGAGCTCCTTTCAAACCAGAGCTGAGCTCACTCCTCCTGCCCAAATGCTCCAGGGCACCGAGGAAGGATCCAATGACGGAAGTAATTAACCCATTGACGCCTAAGGCCCCTTGAAAAAATGGGTGCTGAATGCCTGAACCCTTTTTAAAAAAAGCTGCCCTCAGCCTACAAAAACCTAAATATCTCAGCTTCTGAAGGACATAAAAATATGCACTGAGTTGCATTTAAACGCTAAGACCCTCATCTTTCATTTGAATGTGTTCATTCATCTCAAACAAACAGAGATTTTTTATGAAGTGGTCTCAAATCTCATGTGCCTGAATGTTGCGTAATGCAGCTCCAGGCGCAAGGGGCAATGTTGCACAACGCAAGATCAGGCATCAATGGGTTAATGATATCAGGTGAAGCGAGGCTAACTCACACACTGTTTTCGTACAATATCCTGTCTCCCTCTGTCCCCTGTCAATAGTTTGAAGAAATTGTGGGCCAATCGCTACGGGGGAAAAATACAGCAACAACAGCACCAGTCCCGAATGCTGTCCCACCGCGGGTCAGACCAGACCAGGGCATGGCAAACATTTGGCCCGCCATGAGGTTGGAACAAATGAAAACGTGTGCTATCTGTGGCCATACGTTCCAGAGATTTGTTTGGCCCTCAGTCTTATTTGCGCTACATAATTTGGCCCTTGGGGGAAAATAATTGGAGACCACTGCCCTAGGGACTCTCGGCCCACCGGGAAAATGCCCTGTATGCCAGATTAGCGGTGGACAAAGTAAAAGTAAAAGTACTTTTGTGGTGTAATTACAACAGTAGCACATGATATTACATAGCTGTTACACCGTTTACTCCATTTTACCTACCTATTGAGATAGACTTTGTTATTACTGAAAAACAATGAATACCTAACAAGGACCCACCACAAACTCATCCCAACCTGTGCAGAACCAGCTTATCGTAAGACAAGTACATTGGTCTACTTTTTACTCAGATAAGTTACCTGAAAGAAACTGTGTTTATTTGTTTTACTTTTACTTTTACTTTGTCCACCACTGATATTCACATCCTAACAGAACAAGCCACCTCAGTTGAACACACAACCACTGGCTTAGGTTCATATTTAGGCATTCTCTTAAACACAACACCAAGCTTAAAGTGATACTGTCCCATTTTTGGAAATAAGCTCATATTAAACCTCCCCTCAAGTTAAATAATAGAGTTTTACCGTTCTCCTGTACTTTCAACCGTTCTCTGGGTACGGCAGTGCAAATTTTACCTCCAAGCTAGCAGTTAACATTGAGTCCTATGAGACCAGCTGGCGGCTAACTGGTCTCATAGCACTCAATGTTAACTGCTAGCTTGGAGGTAAAATTTGCCCTGACATACCCAGAGAACGGTTGAAAGTGTAGGAGAACGGTAAAACCCTATTATTTAACTTGAGGGGAGGTGTAAAATAAGCTTATTTCCAAAAATGGGACAGTATCACTTGAAGACAAATAGACACATATATAAACATGTGACATTCATACAGAAAGCTACTCTTCCAACATAAATAACTCAAAACAATCTATATGGTAAAGACACCTTTCTTATGATAAACATCCTCTCCTTGTAGCACCACCCTTACGGTAAATATCCTCTCCTTGTAGCATCACCCTTACGGTAAATATCCTCTCCTTGTAGCATCACCCTTATGATAAACATCCTCTCCTTGTAGCATCACCCTTACGGTAAATATCTTCTGCTTGTAGCATCACCCTTACGGTAAATATCCTCTCCTTGTGTGTGTGTGTGTGTGTGTGTGTGTGTGTGTGTGTGTGTGTGTGTGTGTGTGTGTGTGTGTGTGTGTGTGTGTGTGTGTGTGTGTGTGTGTTTGTGTGTGTGTGTGTGTTTGTGTGTGTGTGTGTGTGTGTGTGTGTGTGTGTGTGTGTGTGTGTGTGTGTGTGTGTGTGTGTGTGTTTTTTTTTTTAATGCAAGTGCCTGTTTGTATCGGTAAGTATGCGTGTATCTCTTATGTGCATGTTTTTATGTGTAGGCCTATCTGTAAGTTCAGGGGTGGGCAATTATTTTGGCCCAAGGGCCGCACTGGGTTCCGAAAGTGCCGGATGTCGTAGGCAACTTGCCTGTGCCAATAATAAGAAATGGTGTACGTCAACATAATTACACCATTATCAGTTATGCCATACCTGTATCTGTTAACTGTATCTAGATGTAGACTGTAGTAATCGTAGGTTTCCAAGACCCTTCTTTTAGGTAGCTAATTTAAGAATGAGTCATCATTTGAATTTTTTCTTGGAAAGGCTCTGAGGGCCGCATGAAATGGCCTAGCGGGCCGCATGTGGCCCCCAAGCCTGACTTTGCCCACGCATCTGTAAGTTCATATGTGTGTATCTTTTTTGTGATTGTGTGTATCGGTAAGAATAGGTATCTGTTTTGAATCTGCCTGAACAAGCATGTGTGTATCTCTTTTACACATGTGCCTGAACAAGCATGTATCTCTTTTGTGCCGGTGTGCATCAGTTAGTATGTGCAAATCTCTTTTGCGCATGTGCCTGTCTGTGTGTGTTTCTCTTTCATGTCGGTGTGTATCGGTAAGTATGTGTAAATCTCTTTTCCACATGTGCACATGTGTGTATTTATTTTGCGCATGAGCCTCTGTGTGTGTATCGGTAAGTATGTGTGTATCTCTTTGAGCTTCTAAATATGTCCCTGCTGCCCGCCCTGCAGATCATGGTATGAAGAGTGTAATGTCACAAGTTCAAAACCTCGAAGCAGCCAAGAGGTTCCAGGACACCTGGCTAAAAATAACAACAAGCGGCCCAGCGCGGCCCAGCGCGGCCCAGCGCGACGCGGCCTTTGCTTTCTCTCACACCAGCTAAGCGGCGTGACACTGGCGTCACAGTAGCAACTCCCGTAGCCCCTTAATGCGCGCCGTACCTCCAGTGGCACGCTGTAATAGTCATTGAAATGTAACTACCATAGCACTACAATACTATGACACAACACAGGCCCTTTAGTTATGCACCACGACTTGGTCATTACCATACTGGTAACAACAAATGTATAAAGCCGCGTCTTAAGGGGTTAAGGCAACAGCACAGCAAAAAAACAAACAAACAAACAAACAAAAAAAACCCCTGAAAAACAAATTCTGGCCGTGCCGTGGCTCTAACAGTAGGGCACTGCACTGCTGCGCCGGCTGGGGACCTGGGTTCGATTCCGGACCGGGGTCACATCCCGATCCTCCTCCTCTGACTTAGCCTGGGAACTCCCATACTGCCTTTAGTTCTACACAATCGTTTCGATCTGAAAGACAATAATCTCACTTGTGATCAGATCTGGTGGTATCCAGGCACCCTCTGTCTCTCTCTCCCACTCGCTTCCTGTCACTGTCTCAAACTGTTCTGTCCAATAAAAAGGCATAAAAGCCCCTGGATGTATATGTATATAAAATAAGAAAAACAGCTACTACTTTTGTACCAGAGGAGCAAAGCCCATGCATCACCACTACACTAATATGGGAAAACTATTATCAGGGAAACAACAACACTGAAGCCCTTATATCCTAATTAACCTTTTCAACGATCGTCCCAGCTATTCAACAAATCTTTATAATGCATAGGGTGATGGCAGCTATGCCATTACGTTAAATTATTTGTAAGGGAATGTGACAGAATTACAGCACCATCATAAAAATGCCTATTAGAAAACCATCATCAAAGCTACCTCACAACAACATTGCAGCAAGTCCTTGTTACAGTGCTATTAAAATAGTATGGAATTTGCAACGCATGCTTTGGTGACGACTGAGACGCCTGACCGAAACCTTTAAACACCTTGGGTTTGGGAACAAACCATAAAAATTATGAAATGTAACAAACTCATACGGTATTGGATAATGCATAGAGTTTATGAGCGTTGAAGAGCATGACTGTCTGATCTTATCACAAAGATTGAAAACATACACTCACATGGAAGCAGAAACAGAGATATTTGAACATCTATACACACAACCAACACATACATAAATAAACATGCCCACACATGCAGTTGCATGCACACATACGCACACATGAGCACACATATGCACACAAACACACAAACACACACTCACACACACACACACACACACACACACACACACACACACACACACACACACACACACACACACACACACACAAAGAATGAAACTCCATGCGCCCAGTCACGAGAGCCATTTCATTCAGATGCCCAGTTCAGGTGTTGGTCCATGCTGATGGTGGTCACCAAACCCCACCATTCATGCTGTGCTCAGCAAGCTGGTCAATGACCTAAGTGGCATTGTGACGTGGGCATGCAACCCCCACCGACAGCCTGCACTGTGCGCCATGCGTGCCAGTGATGGCCTGTGATGGCCACAAATGAGGAGGTAAAAAGGTATTGTGACACATTGAGTGAGTGAGCGCGTGAACGTGCGTGCGTGGCGTGCCGTGTGACACCAGTCAGTGTGGGCCAATCAGAGCAGGCAAAACATTCCGTTTGAGCGTCGTCGGCATAGCGACCGAGCAAACGTAAGGATGAGCGGACGGATGGGCAGGCAGCGAGCGCGAGCGGAGCGGAGCGGCACTTACGTCCCACTTATGACCGGTTCAGACCTCCGCGAGACCAGGCCCGGCCTCTGCTGGTACTGCTGTTGCCTAGCAGCGGGGGACAATCAGCCGTCAGACAAACACAAAACACACACGACACGAGCGCGCTCACTTGTACATACACACAACACAACACAACCGCACTCACACACAGACACATACAGACACACACACACACACACACTTACAAAGTAAAACAATGCAGTGTCAATTCAACAATTAAAGAGTACAGTAAAAAAATAACAAAATCATCTTTCTACTTGCTGAATTAACACTGCATATTTTACTGTGTACATGCACACGCACACATACAGTGACAGAAACACTTATCCACATAGACATACAGACCAACACAATAACACAATACATGATACAGAGTTACATAGACACTAACACAGAAACACAAAGACACAGGAGAAAGTAACATAATATTTAGACTGACATCTAACGAGTAATCACACACATAGAACACATACGTATAAACACATGTGCACTTCGTTTACTGACTACAGCTATTTAACAAATACCAATATGTAGATTATATTTTATCATCAACTCTTACACCAAAACGTAACCGTACGTACACGCATATGCTAACAACACACCTCAGTAAGTTACACACACAAAAACTGATAAAGTAGTCACATGCACTAACACATCGTACTACACACAGGGCTGTAGTGGTCAAATTAGAGGTGGGTAAACTATGATTTTTTTTTATCAGACAGACCGTGACGCGACGCAATGTGACGTGACGCAACGTGACACGAATCTGTATGGCTGTCCTGGCCATATTTCATGACGTTATCAGTTAAAGTCATATTAAATCAATGATCAATTCAACAGTAAAGAAAAGTATGTGTAGAGTACTATCTACAGTAGATATGGTGTGTGTGTGTGTGTGTGTGTGTGTGTGTGTGTGTGTGTGTGTGTGTGTGTGTGTGTGTGTGTGTGTGTGTGTGTGTGTGTGTGTGTGTGTGTGTCTCCTCTCGCACTACCTGTTTCTTCATCTCCTATTTCATCTTTCTATGTCTCCTCATTCTCTGTTGGTCCTCTTTCACCTCCTCCTCTTTCCTCTTCTATCTCTATCTGATCTCCTGGTGTTTCTCCTCTCCCTGTGATCTCTGCCTCATTGCCTGTACCATCACTGCCTGACAAAAGTAGAATTTAAGAGTTGTGGGGCTGAGAACACCAGTTAAGCAGCCTGCCAATTACACTGACAACACAAGTTAGGATCACTAATGTAGGCTATAACTACCTATGTCAGCATAAATAGACTATACAGCATGTTTTTTTAATATTGTTTTATATTTAGAAAATATAAGATTGCTATTTTTTGTTTTACACGTGCCAATTCAATGGCTGTTTTAAAAAAAAGCATATAAGCCATCATATAAATCGTATTTTTGCTGTATTTAGAATGACAATTGACCTTTTATTTGATTTGCAATTCTCATTTCACCTTGAAGCACGAGCACGAACGTCTCGTGCTGTAGTTTGTTGTAAAATTACACTGGTGGCATTGCTAGCTTTCGTGATGGAGAATGACTAGCGGTGGGTGACGAGTGCAATACAAGGATAGAATGACTACGCATTAGCTAATCTGAAGCTCGTTCTGTCATTGCCATAATTCGTCAAGTCAAACTTATTTATAAAGCACATTTAACGACTCATGTAAATTGATCTCGGTCAGTCTTACTTTGTACTTGAGGCCTTTCGCTGGCATCTGCGGAAGTGGAAGCACTGGATGGTCTCTTATACTGTATATCTATATAAATATCTCCTAATGACTAACTTTGAACACAGGTAGGCAGGCAGGCAACTACGCAACGTGTATGTGTTGTTTACATATTCCCTGGATCCTGATTGGTGTCGCCGCCGCAGCCGAAAGGCACTGATTGGAAGGTCACATACCCGAATACAGAGCAGATGAAAATTACTACTAAAGTGTTAAGCATGTTCAACAATATTTTTTAAATGACACCAAATTTATTTTGGATTATTCCAACGGCAGATCACAAGGCGCAGGGAACTTTGACGTGCGTAATTGCCATTAAGAGCTGCGTAAACGCTATTTAGAGGTGGGTAAACGCTATTAGAGGTGGGTAAACGCTATTTCCTAAATTCCAGAGGTGCGTAAACGGCGTTTACGTGCGTTTACCCTCCACTACAGCCCTGACTACACATAGTAAAACAACTACTTTGTACAACATACAACACACACACACACACACACACACACACACACACACACACACACACACACACACACAAACCGTATCTCGTGCCATTCGTGAAATATTTACGAAAAAAACTGAACAAATCAACTGTAAGCTTTGTGGTGTCGTCATGAGACGAAAGGGGGAATTGACAATTGGGGTAGTTTGGTTCTGGGGGGAAGAATAATGGGGACGGACGTCAACAATCAAGCGTGAGTGAAGGGTATCAGGAAACGGGACTCATTAGTAGTTTCATACGGTAATCAAACATTTCAAACAAGCGATTTAGGGTTAGGGTTAGGTTTAGGGTTGGTTAAGGTTAGGGTTGGTTAAGGTTAGGGTTAGGGTTAAGGTTAAGGTTAGGGACAACGTTGGAGGAAGGGAGAGATGACATGAAGCTGACACGACGACAGGGCTCCCCTCCCGGAATGCACGCTGCTTGGGGCACTCGCGCTCTCTCTCTCACCCTTTATCTCACCCACTCTCTCACTCTCGTAGCCTACGGACGACAGCGAGCGTTGCCCAACCACGAAAAACGAGGCTATATCGTGACGACACCACAAAGCTTACAGTTGATTTTTTCACGAGACTGGGCTCCACACATACACACACACGCACGCACGCACGCACGCACGCACGCACGCACGCACGCACGCACGCACGCAGGCACAACATCACACATGGGAAGAGGAGTGTATCCTGTGCTAAGAGCAAGCTGGCCACACACACACACACACACATGGGTAGATCCTGCAGAGGTTGACCTACCAAAGTCACCCCTTAGAGTAGCCTAGCGCTGTGGCAGCAGTTGGGTCGTGTTTGTGTGTCTGTGAGAGAGAGCGAGCGAGAGGCCTAATCCGCCCCTCAGCTGAACTTTCCTGATCCTCTAGTGTACTTAAACAAGCAAACACATGTAAGCCTCCTTTAAACCTCTCCAAGCACACTGACCCTCAACATTACTACTTACACCAGCAAACCGATTTCACACAAGACATCAGCGGTACCTCACACCGCATCCTACTGAACACATCTGGTCTTCCAGAAAGCATATTAAGTGAACTTTAAGGACTTTAACTCGCATGTCGCTGGCGATGGAGGACTTTCGTAATAAGGACTTACACTAGATTGTATAGTAGCCTATAATATACAGTAGTTTACAGTGATACACTGTCGAATACACCACAGATCAGGCTGTACTCACATGTCGCTGGCGATGGAGGAGTTTCATAATAAGGACTTAGACTAGATAGGGCCGTCACGGTATGAAAATTTCACCTCATGGTTATTAATTGTGAACAAAATTATCATGGTTTTCGGTATTCTCACGGTAATTTTGAAAAGTTGTCTTGAATATGTTTAGAAAGCATTAATAGTCCGACACAAACTGAAATAGTTCCATAAGGTGCAAGGAGAGGTCATTATATTTAAAAATGAAGGCAAAACCAACATAAAAATCCCATGTTTAAAGGAATAGTACATTAATCGCTTGTCATTTTGAAATTGTGAGGAGGAAATGATTACAGTTTGTACTTTTCATTGTAGAAATTCATTGGTTCAGCAATTCACTATGATTCCAGCATTGACATTAGGTGTTAGGCAACAAAGCTTGCCACTGTGACAACATCAGCAGACTTAGATGAGAGGTCGGTAAGGCTCACGGTGTCACGGTGTACGGTACAGCTATCCACGGTATGGGGTATATTATTTTAATACAAACGGTAAATTATTGTCAGCACTTTTTATCCCAGTTTCACGGTATACCAGTTATCGTGACACCCCTACTAGATAGTATAGTAGCCTATAATATCGTTTAGAGTGATATGCTGTCGAATACACCACAGACCAGGCTGAACTCACATGTCACTGGTGATGGAGGAGTTTCATAATAAGGACTTAGTAGACTAGATAGTATAGCATACAGTAATATATTGTGGTGCAAGGGTCCCTAACCTTTCTGGGTCTGAGGGCTACCAAGGGCTACCCGAGGGCTACCAAGGGCTACCCGAGGGCTACCAAGGGCTACCCGAGGGCTACCAAGGGCTACCCGAGGGCTACCAAAGGCTACCCGAGGGCTACCAAGGGCTACCCGAGAGCTACCGAGGGCTACCAAAGGCTACCCGAGGGCTACCAAAGGCTACCCGAGGGCTACCCGAGGGCTACCAAGGGCTACCCGAGGGCTACCAAGGGCTACCCGAGGGCTACCAAAGGCTACCCGAGGGCTACCCAGGGCTACCCGAGGGCTACCAAGGGCTACCCGAGGGCTACCAAGGGCTACCCGAGGGCTACCAAAGGCTACCCGAGGGCTACCAAGGGCTACCAAAGGCTACCCGAGGGCTACCAAGGGCTACCCGAGGGCTACCAAAGGCTACCCGAGGGCTACCAAGGGCTACCAAAGGCTACCCGAGGGCTACCAAGGGCTACCCGAGGGCTACCAAGGGCTACCCGAGGGCTACCAAGGGCTACCCGAGGGCTACCAAAGGCTACCCGAGGGCTACCAAGGGCTACCCGAGGGCTACCAAGGGCTACCCAAGGGCTACCAAAGGCTACCCGAGGGCTACCAAGGGCTACCCAAGGGCTACTTTTGTTCTAAATCCTCTACTGGTGTCTTGATATGATTCCCAAATCACACTATGATTTAATGCTAATTTGCTTATAGGTTATAAAGAACTAATGTCATATTTAAATTAAGAAAAACACCTGAGAAGCTCCTGGAGGGCTACCTGGTGCCCTCGGGCACCACGTTGGTGACACCAGTGTGATATGCTGTCGAATACACTACAAATCAGGCTGAACTCACATGTCACTGGCGATGGAGGAGTTTTGGGATAAGGACTTAGTAGTCTAGATACCGTAGTAATACAGTATATTGTACTGTTGAATACACTACAGATAACTCACATGTCGCTGGCGATGGAGGAGTTTCGGGATAAGGTCTTGGGTGAGAGGTCGTAGTCGGAGTCGGAGCGGTACAGGAAGGACTCCCTCCGCTGGTTGTGGGCGGCGAAGTTGGCCTGCAGCACCAGCCCCGACCCCGGGCTGCACATGGCGTCCAGCGGACTGCGGCCCGACACCGGCCCATTGTCCACATCGAAGCTGCAGGGCAGGACACAAGAGAGAGAAGAGTCATAAGTTAGTGAAGTAGGTCAATAACCTTTTGGCCTTACCGTGGTGCCCATTGTCCACATCGAAGCTGTAGGGCAGGTGGGGCACAAGAGAGAGAGAAGAGGTCAGAGGTCATACGTTAGTGAAGGAGGTCAATAACCTTTTGGCCCTGTCGTGGTGCTAACAGTAGGGCACTCGTCTGCAATGCGGCTGAGCCGGGTAAGGTTCCACAAGAGAGAGAAGAGGTCAGAGGTCATAAGTTGGTGAAGTAGGTCAGCGGTTCCCAAACTTTTCCCCCTGCGCACCCCCTTGTACATTTCAGTGTGGTGCGCACACCCCCCTAGGCGAATATTGCCGCACATTATACAGAGTCATTTTGGGGAGTCCTCATTTCCAATATAATTGACATTTTTTTCTGTCTTCATTACAATGGAACTTGTTGCATGACAAGTCTAGGAGATATAAATTACACTTCAGATGGACCCTTCCAGCATACAATTCAGTAAACAATTAAAAACTATGTAGCAGCAATAATGCAATAATGCTGTAGAAAAAAACACACATATCCACCACTGCCCAATTCTGTTCGCGTACCCCCTTGTAGCAGGCTGCGCATCCCCCAGGGGTGCACGCACCACAGTTTGGGAAACGCTGAAGTAGGTCAATTACGGCCCTGCCGTGGTGCTAACGGTAAGGCACTCGTCTGCAATGCGGCTGAGCCGGGTAAGAGACCCTTCCCCCCGTCTCTTTCTCCCAACTCACTTCCTGTCACCATCTTCACTGTCCTATCGAATAAAAGCGGAACCCCCCAGCCCCCCTTTTTTAAAAACAAAAAGTAGGTGAATAACACACTATCACATCGAAGCCACCAGGAGAGAAGAGACATAAGTAGAGGTGCTCCGATTGCTCGGCAGCCGATCATGATCGGCAGATAATGGCCAAAAATAGCCTGATCGGTGATCGGAAAAACATGCCGATCAAAAAACCGATCCAGAGATATTAAATTCCTCACGCAACCATTTTGCCTTTACACCTGGCGCTGCCTGCATGTAGCCTAGGTGCTGGCTCTGCACAGCTGCTGCACCAAAATAAGGCATCTTTACTTGTCTTTAACTTTTTGGAATTCCCTCCTTCATTTTCACCATTTATAATCATATCTGCATCAACAATGATCTGATTTTCCGATCCATGCGGCGTTTACATGACGCTTGTAATTTGCGAATTACGTGTCAGTCTCGCCATGTTCGCTATTTTGAGTTACAGCCTGTCGGCACGCAACAACTAAACGTTTCCAAAACAATCATCAACGGTATTGTTTTCACAGTTGTAGCCTAATGCACAGCCAGGTCATAAGTTTGTAGTCGCTGCAACACCAAACAGTGCAGAGGGAGAGTGGACGGTGAAACTCAATGAGTCTGTGCAGGGAATTCTACAATCTATGACAGTGTTACAGAGAAAGAGCTTTCCTCGCAGACACGCTGTGTTGTGCGTGTTGCCTGTTCTTTCAGTGAAGTTTTTTTTCTTGTTTTGTGTAGAATCTCAAGTGTTTCAGTCACAATGTAATTTGCGATAGACTACTTCTCGCCAGTTAGCCATGTTACGTTATAACCTGTGTAGTTGCCTCGGTCAGCACGCGACAAGTTCACGTTGTCCGCACAAGCATGCCAACTGTTTTCAAAGTTGTAATTGACAGTCAGTCGATTAGTTTGATAGTCGCTGAAACGCCAAACGGCGACAGGTGAGGGGAGAGGGAGAGAGTCAGAACGGTCGCGGAGCTGCTGTGCTGCTCTGCTGCTGCAGCTGTGGACAGTGAGTGACCGAGAGGGGAGGGGCTCTCCTCACGAGGCTGCTCATTTAAAGCGACAGGGTTTTTTCTCGTATGCAGAAGACGAGAGACTGAGATCCAGGTGTCTGAGCTTCAATTCAATCTTAAATAGTTTAGTAATTATATGCAATAACTTATAAATCTATGTAATGTTTCAATTTCAATTCAATCTTAAATAGTTTAGTAATTATATGCAATAACTTATAAATTGATTAATACTGTAGACTTACTTGTAGGCTATATTACCAACACTAGTCTGAAAGAGCTGCAAGATAATAATAATAATAATAATAATAATAATAATAATAGCCTAATAATAATAATGATAATAATAATAATAGCCTAATAATAGGCCTACATTGTGAAAGCAACATGTGCAAATTAAGATTGATTGGTTTATGGGCAGAAATGGTATTCAATAAGGATAATTAATAGGCTATTAAAAAAATAGGAAATAATTTCTGTGATCGGCAATGATCGGTGATCGGCAGATAAAGATTTTTGGTGATCGGTATCGGTGATCGGGCCAAAAAAATGGTGATCGGAGCACCTCTAGACATAAGAGAGTGCATGGACAGCAGTAAGAAAGAACATCATAACCATTGTCTACTACAGCAAAGCAAGAAGAGAGAAGATCATGAATTAGCAAAGCAAGTGACTAACACTTTCATGCATTTAGTGTATGAGGATTCCGTAGTATTTTGTGATAATCCTACACAGAACACATCTTGACCACGTGAGGTGCACACAAGAGAGAAGCGATAGAGATGTCCAGTTACTGTAGCATGGCTAAAAACTAATAACACTTATCTGTAGCATGGCTAAAAACTAATAACACTTATCTGTGTCTTCGAGTTGGCAGGCAAAGTGAGTGGACGGCACCATAACAGTATGTTAGAGAGAGAAGAGAGCAAGGAAGACCATCACTAGACAGATTCTAACTGCAGTACCTAACACCTTCACTATACAGATTATAACTGCAGTACCTAACACCTTCGAAGAACGAGGAGAGCATGAGAAGTGTGTGTCCGGGTGTGTGTGCGTGTGTGACTCTGATTTGGCAGTATAAGAGAGTATAAGAGCATGCAGAAGGCAGCATTGGATTTCAATTACATACAGGGTTGCCAGATGAGACTAATGATTTCCAGCCCAAAAAAATGCTCAAAATCTGCCTTGAAGCACTAGATCCCGCCCAATTTGAACTTGAAATCTGCCAGATTTATGGAGGGTCATAATGTATTATTCTCAGAAACCGGCGAGTAACTTTTCAAAATGGGGAACAGTCTTTGAGGTCACATGACGGCTCTGCCTTCGCAACCTTCTACCGGCTGCATGACTGATTCAATCTCTTGGTTTAACCCATTTAAGCCCAAGATACCTGCAAAAAACGCCTGCTGACTTCCTAAGCTCTTCTTGGGGGAAGGTACCATCAGCCTATAAAATCCTTAATATCTCAGCCCCTG
>NC_085867.1:2268755-2278755 GCF_034702125.1 Engraulis encrasicolus
CCAGTCTGTTCCCCAAGTCAGGTCCCCAGTCTGTTCCCCAAGTCTGGTCCATGGCTTCTCTAGGGAGCCATAACCAGACCCCTAAAGTAGAACACACCGGAACACTGACCAGTAATAGAACACACCCTGGGGGAGTTGAACGCTCTATCAAAAATGCATTTGACGAGAATGACAGATCGTAACATTCCACGTCACATCATAAGAACGGTCCACATAAGAAGGGCCTCCTGACTATTTTTGGTCTTCAAAGGCAAAGTGCTGAAACCAAGTGGTTATACCGTACATACGTATTTTTTTTTCTATCTGAAATGCTATAGCCTAATACTGAACATGTTCTTGAATACTTCCTTAATAGAAGGAAGACATTTAGTCAGGGGACAAGTTGTCAAGTCAATTTCAAGTCTACTCTCAGTGTAGACATGGATATATGGCCTTTTGGAGACAGAGAGAGCTAGAGAGAGAGAGAGAGAGAGAGAGAGAGAGAGAGAGACAGAGACAGAGACAGAGACAGAGACAGACAGACAGAGCCATAGTAAACAAAACCATGACCAAGATTGAGGCATGAGCGCTACATTGCTGACCTGCTAGAACGCTGGCCTGCCACTACAGCCAGAGAGACAGAGAGAGAGAGAGAGAGAGAGAGAGAGAGAGAGAGAGAGAGAGAGAGAGAGAGAGAGAGAGAGGAGGTGAAGAGGTGCCAACATCCCTGTGGATGAATGGCTGATGCGAGTAATAAGTTACCAATGCGAGCGAACAGATGCACTGTAGTAGCACTAGTAGGCTATCACACACAGGAGAGTCAGATCTGATGAGGAGGAAACAGCACACCTCAGAAGATGAAAACAGATGAAAACACCACAATAGGGGTGCAAATTATCGATTAATTCATTAATCATTAGTTGATAGCCTTATCGATCGACTTACGATTAATTGATCAGCGCCGTTTTTCCCCCGAAATCTCAATGTTTCTAAAAAACAAACCCTACTAAATCTAAAAAATGTAATTATAAATTGAGATAACATACTACATTTAAATTAATTCTATTTCAATTCTTTAATCCAAAGGTGGTTTAAATATTCCCACTATTCACACCCCTCTTCACACACACTCTTCACATGCCCATTTCACTGGGTCTCTTGTTAGTGAATTGTCGATTAATTGTGATTAATGTTTTTGAATCGATTAACACATTGTCATATCACAACACAACAATAGGGAACTGCAACAGCGCTGTACACAAGAGAACTGAGAAGTTTGTAGGTAAAAAACACATGAAAAGGAAGGAATAGAATAGAGGAATGAAAAAAGAGAGAACGGGATAAATAAAAAAAGGGGGGGTGTGAGAGAGAGACAGAAAGAGGGAGAGAGAGACAGAGAGAGAGAAAGAGGGAAAGAGAGGAAGAAAAAGGAGATAATGTCTCTTTACCAGATGAATTGTAGGAAAAAGAGAGGAATTGAGGGATGAAGAGGGAAGGAGAAGGATAAAGAGAGAGTCAGAGTGTACCGTGTGAGAGAGGGAGTGAGAACGAAAGAGCGAGAGAGAGAAAGAAAGAAAAGGGAGAGAATGTCTCTTTACCAGATGCCTTGTGAGAAAGAACAGAAAAAGAAATGAACAGAGGGTTAAATGAAGAGAGTAGGAGATGGATAAAGAGAAAGGGAAGTGTGTGAGAGAGGGAGCGAGAGAAAGAGAGAAAGAAAGAAAGTAAATAGAGAATGTCTCTTTACCAGATGCCTAGTTCTGCGTTCTTCAGAGAGCTTGTGGAGCGAGAGCGAGACTTCAGAACAATACTCATGCTAAAAAAAGTCTCTTCACGGTATCTCTGATCCTGCTTTCCTCCTCTCCTCTTTCCTCCTCTCCTCTTTCCTCCTCTCCTCTTTCCTCCTTTACTTCTTCTCGTGTCCCCTTCCTTCCTTCCTTCCTTCCTCACTGCCTTTCTCTCTTTCAGAAGAAGAGTTGATCTTTTTGGGGGCGAGAGAGAGTTTCTGTTTAGAAAGTCCGTAACTGTGCAACTGAGTCGCTCACGTTTCCCTCCCCTCCCCTCTCCTCTCTCGCTCTTGTTCTTTCCTCCTCTCTCTCTCTCTCTCTCTCTTGCTCACTCAGTTGTTCACTCTCTCTCTCTCCCTCTCTTTTTTACTCAGTCTCTCTCTCTCTCTCTCTCTCTCTCTGTCTCTCTCTCTCTCTCTCGGTGTCTCTCTCTCTCTCACACACACACACACACACACACACACACACACACACACACACACACACACACACACACTCACTTTCTTTTCACTTCCCTTTCTCTCCCACACACATACTCCCCAATCTCCTCCCTCTGTCTCACACACTATATCTCTCTATGACCCCCCCCCCACACACACACACACGCTTGCACGCGTCTCGCTGCTGTTAATTTATCTGCCTATGACTCCTGTGCATGCTTCTCTTACTCCCTATGCCTTTGCTGTGTGTGTCTATGTGTGTGTGTGTGTGTGTGTTTGCAGGGCTAAGCTTAGGACAAAGGACCCCCCACCCAATACATTCAATATAATGAGGAGCCAATTATGCCCCCACCCACCCCACCACCCCCATCTCACTGGATCCGGGACAACTGACCCCTTACCCCCCCCCCTCTGTGTGTTTGTGCGTATGTGCATTTCTCTGTGTGTGCATTGGCGTGTGTGCATGTTTGTGTGTATGTGCATTTGTGTGTGTGTGTTTGTGTGTATGTGTATTTGTGTGTGTGTGCCCTGTCACTGTCTTTCAGCTGGCATGTTGAGTGAGTGTTATAGGATGGCTCGGGTGTCAGAGTCTGGCATGGCTCTCTCCCCTCCCCTCCCCTCCCCTAAAGACCCAGGCATGGCTCTCTCCCCTCCCCTCCCCTCCCCTCCCCTAAAGACCCAGGCATGGCTCTCTCCCCTCCCCTCCCCTCCCCTAAAGACCCAGGCATGACGACAAGAGAGAGAGAGAGAGAGAGAGAGAGACAGAGAGAGAGAGAGAGAGAGAGAGAGAGAGAGAGAGAGAGAGAGAGAGAGAGAGAGAGAGAGAGAGAGAGAGAGAGAGAGAGAGAGAGAGAGAAGAGACACAGAGAGAGAGACAGAGAGACAGAGAGAGAGAGAGATAGAGAGAGGGGGGGGGGGAGAGAGAGAGAGAAAGACAGAGACAGAGAGACACAGGCAGAGACATAGAGGGTAAGACAGAGATAGAGGGGGAGAGAGACTGGGGGGAGGGGGGAGAGACAGAGAGAGAGAAAGACAGACAGAGAGAGACAGAGAGAGAGAGAGATAGAGACAGAGAGAGAGAGAGAGACAGACAGAGAGAGACAGACAGACAGAGAGACAGAGAGGGTAATACTAAATAGGCGATACTGAAGGAGCAGAGGACGTTGATGGTAAAGTCAAGTCAGACATACAGAAAGAAGGAGAAAGTAAGTATAAGTGGCAAGCTGATAAAGTCAGACAAACAAGAAGAAAAAAGTACACAAGAAATTCAAAAGAAAGTAAAATGCTGAGAGAATAGGGATCAGAGAGAGAGAGAGAGAGAGAGAGAGAGAGAGAGACAGACAGACAGAGACAGAGAGAGAGAGACAGACAGAGAGAGAGAGAGAGATGTTCATGTATCAAGTCATGTATTGAATATCATCATCACCAGTTCCCAACATATTATATTGCATGCAAGACACTACCTCCATTCAGCCGGGTCAAACACAAGACAATATTACCCTACAGTATGAACATCATATCAACACAAGACAATATCACCCTACAGTATGAACATCATATCAACACAAGACAATATCACCCTACAGTATGAACATCATATCAACCTGCTGCTATCAGCAATTATCTCCTCTATAGGTTTGGGTAGAGTATGCACATCCAAAAACCCTTTTTGCAGGTGCCAGACAAAAAGTGTCAGACAGTTAAAGGAGGTAGGTCTGTACACTGCCAATAAGTTCCAAAAAAATAAACTTTATTATTTAAAAAGCAATGTTTCGATCACCCAGGATCTTCACCAGGCATATAAAGTTTATTTTTTGGAGCGTATTGGCAGTGTGCAGAATCTCCTGTACCCACGGTTGACCACAGCAGATCATGTGATGATATGATGTATCCCTTGAGGATAAGAGTCTCTGTCCAGAGTGGCGTCATGAGTGGAGGACTTAGGCAAAAAGGAAATACTTAACAAGGTGATAACATCATTCACATCGGTCTTATTTTGGGCTTTCTGCCTGTATTACAACAGGACAGCTGGGGAGGAAGACAGGAAATTGTTATGGGGAGACAGAGATGGGGTAGGGGTGGGAAATGACTTCGGGCCAGAGTCAAACCGGAGTCCCCGGCATCACAGTACAAATGTCTTATCCATTTGAGCTACGGCCAAGGCCTTGTGCTGCTAATATCAAGACCACTACAGCATTCAATCCACATCTCTCTCAAGGATACTCCAATTAAGCCAGGAGGAGCTGGAAGTGAACATCTCTCCACTCTTCCGACTGCCAGCTGACACCCCACCCCTCTCTAAATCTCTCTCTTCTCTGTGTGGCACTGCATTTACACTTAAAGTGATACTGTCTTATTTTTGGAAATAAGCTTATTTTACACCTTCCCTTGAGTTAAATAGTAGGCTTTTACCGTTCTCCTGTATTTTCAACCGTTCTCTGGGTATGGCAGTGCAAATTTTACCATGCTAGCAGTTAACGTTGAGTCCTATGAGACCAGCTCGCGGCTAGCTGGTCTCATAGGACTCAATGTTAACTGTTAGCTTGGAGGTGAAATGTGCGCTGCCATCTCTCTCTTCTCTATGTGGCACTGCATTTACACTTAAGCCTGCAGACCTCAGATTCCCTTCTAACATGAAGTGGCAGGGCAACAGACAATCCTTGTAGGGCAAGAGCTAAGGGCACAGACGGTAGGCCTAGTACAGTATGCCCTACAACTGGGGTGGGGAATCTATGTCTGGAGGGCCGTTTGCAGCTTTTGAGGCCATTTTATCCGGCCCCCGAGACAATTTTAATGTTATGCAACTTCATATGAAATATGACATATTTTGAATAGGAATCTTAGAAATTACATTTGCAGTACAATTAAGTTACAGTCCCAGGAAAAAGTTTGTACACCCTTTGAAATTTCTTACATTTCTGTCAAAATTGATCATAAAACATGGTCTGATCTTCCCGGAAATCTCAAGAAGGAACAACCAGAGTCTGCTTTAATTAATTCCACCCAAACATTTACATGTTATCATATTTTTATTGGTCATAAGGCCATAACATTCACAGGAGAGCAGGGCATAAGTAAGTACACCCTTGCATTAAGTAGGTTTTAACCCTCAGTTAGTTGCAATATCATCAACCAGACTTGTCCTGTAGTTGCAGATCAGATTAACAAAACAATCTGTTTGTATCTTGTCTCCCTCTTCTTTAGAGAACTGCCTCTCGTCAGCAAGGTTTGTGGGATGTCTGGAGTGCATAGCTTTCTTGACTTCATGCCATATAATCTCAATTGTTTTTTGTCAGGGCTTTGACTGGGCTATTTCAGAATGTGTATTTCATTATTATGAAGCCATTCTAAAGTCGATTTGCTTCTAAAGTATGGGTTGTTGTCACATTTCAGGACCCATACTCTTGTGTGCTTCAACTGTGTGACAGACTTCCTCACGTTTTTTCTGTAAAATATCACAATAAATTTGAGTTCATTGTTCCACTGATAATAGCAAACTGTCAAGGGCCTGAGGCAGCAAGGAAGCCGCATATAATGATGCTCCCGCCACCATACTCAGAAGAGGAGATGTAACCAAGAATAGCTAAAAATGGGATTAATTCTGCCAATCTAAAATTAATGGGGTTTCTGACCAAAAAAATATTGCTGCACCTTTGAGGTTTGCGAAAAAGCATTTATATGCTTCATAGAATTACTGCAAAATATTCTGTAGACCAACGTTGAAACCAAAGTTGAATTGTTCAGGGGAACACACAATGTCATGTTTGAAGGAGAACTGGAGAACCACACCTTCACCAAAACATCATCTCCACCTTTGAGTATGGTGGTGGGAGCATCATTATATGCGGCTACCTTCCTGCCTCAGGCCCTTTTCAGTTTGCTATTATCAGTGGAACAATGAACTCAGAAGTTTATCGAGATATTTTACAGAAAAAAGTGAGATAGTCTGTCAAACAGTTGAAGCACACAAGAGTATGGGTCCTGAAATGTGACAACAACCCATACTTTAGAAGCAAATCGACTTTAGAATGGCTTCATAATAATGAAATACACATTCTGGAATAGCCCAGTCAAAGCCCTGACAAAAAAACAATTGAGATTATATGGCATGAAGTCAAGAAAGCTATGCACTCCAGACATCCCACAAACCTTGCTGACGAGAGACAGTTTTCTAAAGAAGAGGGAGACCAGATACATCCAGATTGTTTTGTTAATCTGATCTGCAACTACAGGAAACATCTGGTTGAGGTTATTGTGACTAACTGAGGGTTAAAACCTATTGAATGCTAGGGTGTACTTACTTATGCCTTGCTGTCCTGTGAATGTATACATCTTATGGCCAATGAAAATATGAAAACTTGTAAATGTTGGGGTTGAATTAGTTAAAGCAGACTCTGGTTGTTCCTTCATGTGATTTCCGGGAAGATCAGACCATGTTTTATGACCAATTTTAACAGAAAGGTAAGACATTTCAAAGGGTGTACAAACTTTTTCTTGGGACTGTATATTCAGTGGGACCTACAAAATGTACGGCCTGTTTTAAAGGTGGCTGCCTTCATTATAGGCCTAAAGTGCAGGGGGAAATCCTGATTTGTGTTTAGTACGACCCTCGGATGACTTTTATGGCCCTCGGAGTAATTTGAAGTGGCCCCTCGAATGAAAAAGGTTCACCACCCCTGCCCTACAAATACAAAGTGCAGTAAGTACTGGAGGTGAACACTGGAAGTGGACACCCAGTCAAGGCACAAAGGCTGATTTTCATCTGGTGTCCAAAATAGCCAGGCTTGTGGCAGTGCAGTGTTAATGGCAAGCGTAGTGGTGATGCGTGTGTGTTAAAATAGGCAGGTTTGTGGCAGTGCAGTTAAAGTAGTTGTGGTAATAGTTAGGGATGGGATATCGGTATCAGTGTATCGGTATCGGGTTCAGATATCAACATAATTCAGAGATCGGATCGGATCCAAATTTTCCCAAAGTATTAGAACTTTCCTGATACTGACATTGAGTCATTTCCAATGTTAATTTGAAATCATAACACTTGCATATTAGTTTTCAGGATGGGATTGTTACTTTTTTATGTGTTACTTATTACTTATTAATTGGTGTCCTGTTCTTCTAACTTCCTTTTCTGACTAAATAGCCTACGTGGGCCTACCGTAAGTTGAAACACATGCATATATGTGGTTTTGGTATAGGATCGGAGTAGTATCGGTATCGGCAGATATCCAAATTTAGATATCGGGATCGGAAGTGAAAAAATGTGTATCGGTGCATCCCTAGTAATAGTCGTGGTGATGCCTGTGTATTGAAAGTTAAAAGTGCCCCCAAGAACCTACAGTTGGGCACCGTAGGCGTTCAGGCCAACAGGGGCTGTTCCCACTACTTATCTCCAACTGGCTGATATGTTCGTGCCGCAAGTCGGAGCGTTTGGCGAATTGGAAAGTTGGTTCGCGACGCGATCCGGCAAAATCTTTTTTTTTACAATGGAAGACCTTCGGATTCGCCCTGCTCCAAAACCAAAATGCAAAAGAACCAATCAGGATCGTCGGATTTTCATATGGAGAAGGGGAAAAATAAGTGAAACGCAACAGCTGTTTCAGCAACAATGGCCACTCGGATGGACTCACTCATCGACATCGACATCGACTGTAATTTTAACTGTATTTTCGAATCTGTGAGTAGTTAGCGTACCACTGTTTCCCCAATCATGTGCAAGGACTTTTGATTAAACCACGTCTTCGGAGAACTACACTTCTGGCATAGTTCCAGAAGAATGTTGGTTGAGAAATAAATTAGAGTCAAAGAACATTTAAAACATTAAGATAAAACATAAGGTAAAATGATAATAATAATAAAAAAATAAAAATAAAATAAACATAAAAATAAAAATAAGAATTATGTACACACTATGGCACACTAGCCGTCACCATATATGGGGCATCCGTGGCCTAGTGGTTAGACTTGGGGTTGCAGGTTCAAATCCCCCCTGACCTCTCCCTACATCTCTGTCCATGGCTGAAGTGCCCTTGAGCAAGGCACCTAACCCCACATTGCTCCAGGGACTGTAACCAATACCCTGAACCAATAACCAATACCCTGAAAAAGAATAACTGTAAGTCGCTTTGAATAAACGAAAGCATCAGCTAAGTGCAATGTAATGTAATATCCTTTACACTAATTCACTACTACATTTCACATCTGGCGAGAGTCAGGTTATATCTCAACAGCTGTTCAAAGAACAAGGCAATGTTGAGATAGTTCTGCTTAATGACTAAGGCTTTTACCTGCCCGTAATGAGCTACAAGTGCATTACTGGCATTAAGGATAAGGCATGCTGGCATTCACTGGCCTAATTGACTCAATTGACATGACTCAATGCTTCCTTTCAGATTACCCTTGAGCCCAGCCAGGGAACTCCTCACGTCACGAGGAGAAGCAGACATAACCAGGAGCCAATGACAAGACACGATAGTCATCTTCAACTTTATGTGCACTGCTCCGTACACACTATGGCAAACTAGTCGCCATATTATATCCTCCATGACAATCTTTATAAATACATCCAAGGCTCTTAATTGACACCAAATTTCAGTTTGGCTGGTAGAGGTGACCAACTTATTAGCCAATTAGTAAGTGAGTGTGTTCCTGTGTATTTGTCTAGTGGGATTAACATCTACTAGCCATTTTGGCTACTGATGAAAAAAGTGACAGTAATTTAAAGCCCTGAGTATAAGGCATGCTGGGATTCACTGGCCTAATTTCTAAGACATGACTCAATGCTTCCTTGCAGATTACCCTTACTAATACCATACTAATACCATACTAATGCACTACTGCATTTCACAATCTTTAGAGATACATCATAACTTGGCCATTACCAAGCTGGGATTCACTGTCATAATTGCTAAGACATGACTCAATGCTTCCTTTCAGATTACTCTTGAGCCCTGGGAACTTCAAGGTAGCCTTATTATGCGCACTGTCCCGTACACACTATGGCACACTAGTCGCCATATTATATCCTCCAGGACAATCTTTATAAATACATCCAGGGCTGTAAAGTGACACCAGCCAACCACCCAAATGCTGGTTACATTTCAGTTTGGCTGGTAGAAGTGACCAACTTATTAGCCACTTTGACTCATTAGTGATTGAGTGTTTGTCTAATGAGATTGACATCTACTAGCCATTTTAGCTACTGATGGAGAAAGTTAATTTAGAGCCCTGAGGATAAGACATGCTGGGATTGACTGGCCTACTTATTAAGACATGACTCAACGCTTCCTTTCAGATTATGCCTTTGAGCCCAGGGAACTCCTTTAGCCTGGGAACTCCCATACTGCCTGTGTAAGTTCTACACAATCGCTCCGATCTGAAAGACAGTATGGAAGCTATGACTCATAACCAACCAGATTATGGTCCCTCCCTCCGTCCAATAGGAGAGCGGGACGGGTGTGTCATAATGGCCAAGTATTCCGACCTTTACAGTGTCTGTCCAATCAGAGAGCAGGGCAGGGTGTCATAATGGCCAAGTATTCTGCCCCCTACGGAATTTACAGTAGGCAGGTAGCCAGACCTAGTCTCACTTGTGATTAGATCTGGTGGTAACTAGGCAAGTAAACTCCTCACAATCAGGGCCGTGTTAGTGCACATACTAGATATGGCTGCAGCCTCGGGGGCCCCCAGCTGCCAAGGGGCCCCTGATTGGCCATAAGTGAAAAATTGCGGAATTGTGACAGGACGCAGTATTGAAAAATGAATGTGTCTTATTGAGTACATTTGGTAGACAAATTATCC
>NC_085867.1:2283755-2328755 GCF_034702125.1 Engraulis encrasicolus
CGCAGCTAGGCTAGAACTCTTTGAGTGCATTACAATATGCCACCTTACCTCCTCCACTTGTGCTTGTCTCCTCGCCCCACCTCCTGGCCCCTCCTCCGTGGAGAAAACGATTAAGTTTCCCAGCTGTCAGCCTAGCCACAACAACTGTTTTTCATTCACCATCCCAATTGCAAATGAGAAGAAGGCTTTACAATTGAGCTTTTCCAAGATATTGAAATATAATGCTGTTGTCAGTGATGTCCTGGTACGAGGAGACAAGCACAAGTGGAGGAGGCAAGTCCTCATATTGGAACGCACCCTCTGTGTGTCCCTGGTAAGCACCCGTAGACTAATCCTAATCCAGGCCAAATGCTAAGTAGCTGTCTTTGAAAATCAAAAAATGGTGGACTGTTCCTTCAACTGTTTCGCTCTTGGTCAGACCAAGCCTCGAAGAGATTTGAAAGTCGATGATAATCAGGCTCATCATGCGCGGCTATAGGCTAGAACTCTGTGTGTCCCTGCTAGGCCCCCGTACAGTAGTGGGCTAATCCAGGCCAAATGCTAAGTAGCTGTGGAAGGGCTCTGTCACCGGTGGCACCAGCTGCACTGCACTGCACCAGCTGAATAATTGAAGGCAAAACAAAACACATGGTGGCACACTGTACTGTAAGCACACACACACACACACACACACACACACACACACACACACACACACACACACACACACACACACACACACACACACACACACACACACACACACACACACACACACACACCTTACTTACACAATACTTCATCCAGCACAGTTGGACAACATTTTGGCCTAATTAGGTTTCCACTTTTAGACAGAGCCTCCAAAAAAAAGAGAAAAAACACACACACACACACACACACACACACACACACACACATTCTCACTCTCTCTCTCACACACACGACACACAAACACAAACACACACACACACACACACACACACACACACACACACACACACACACACACACACACACACACACACACACACACACACACACACACACACACACACACACACAGGAGAACTGAAGTGTGATTCATTGATCCCTGTGTGATTAATCCTATCAGTCTGCACAGGATTAACCAAAGAGTTGAACACTTTGCGACCCAGTAGTAAACACTTCGGAGAAGTCACACACACACAGACACACACACACACACACACACACACACACACACACACACACACACACACACACACACACACACACACACACACACACACACACACACACACACACGGAACAACAAACAAAGCTCTACTTGACTTTGAAGTAATTACATTGGCCTACAAATGAGCACGGCTGTAATAAATCGATGTAACCAGCAGAGGGCGACAAAGTTACACTTACTGCAAAAAGCTCTATCCATCACATATCATGCCAAGTGCCTCTCACAGCATGATGAACAGTGGTTATTTACTACCAAAAACGTTTCCCTAAACTCCACTAATTTAACAACTGTATGAATACTACAAGTGCTATTCATTCTCTTATGTGTACACACAGTCGAAGATACAATGGCCTGTAGTATCAGTAAATCGCTTTGGATTTTTTAAAAAGCGTCAGCTAAGTGTAATGCAATGTAATGTAATGTAATGCAATGTAATGTAATGTGTAATGTAATGTAATGTATTGCAATGTAATGTAGAAGAGAAACTTTCATGGCAACACTGTGATGGAGTGACCATCACTAGGGTTGTGGGTGTGTTCTGACTAACATGCTAACGAGCCTGGCTCTTTGGTGTAGCGGTCAGAGCCCCAGTTTACTACCCCAGAAGGTCTGGGTTTAAGTCCCAGAAGGGCAACTCTACTTCCCTTCACTACATAATGTAGAAGAGAAACTTTCATTGCAACACAAAGAATGCAGTGCCTCTGTTCTCTCTAGGTGTTCAGCAAAATGGCAATTAGCAGGTCTTGATCTGTTACTTAGCACTTGATGTCAATAGATTTCATAAGGAGGTTGTTGTAACTTAGTAAAGCAAACGGTGAGTGGGATCACCAACGATCCCATTTGCATGGAACGGCTACAATGATACCATGCGCCATTTTGTATCAAAACTAATTCCAAACTAGAAATGCCACGCAGAGAGTGCAGACCTCCACCCAGGGGTTCCCAACCTTTTCCAACTTGGGGCCCACCCGAAATTGTGAGAAATGTTCGGGGCCGACCTCTGACCCAAAGAATAATAAAACTCAAATAAATCAACAGCAACACACACCAAAATATGATTATTATTTTTGGAAAATGATTTCAAGGCCCACTTGGAATACCTTCAGGGCCCACCAGTGGTCCCCGGCCCCTAGGTTGAAAATCACTGATCTAGCCTACATGATGTGGAGTCCTATGCTTATAACATAACTTACAAAACAATCCTTGGATCCGGATCGTGATCCGGATCACCACCAAAATTAAATTACTTGTTCCTTGTGTCATTTCCAACAACTCCACAGTTTCATCAAAATCCGTTCATGAGGGTGGGGCGCTGTGGCGCAGCGCGCTAAGCCCCCCACATTTGGGCTTGCATGCCCCGGTTCAAGTCCGGCCGGGGTCATTTCCCGATCCCACCCTGTCTCTCTGTCCCACTCGCTTCCTGTCACCATCTCAGACTGTCCTATCAAAAATAAAGGCATAAAAAGCCCCTAAAAATATATTTAAAAAAAACAAACAATCCGTTCATAACTTTTTGAGTTATCCTGCTGACAGACAGACAGACAGACAAACACACAAACCAACGCGACCGAAAACATAACCTCCTTAGCGGAGGTAATAATAATTCACAACATACTGTCTTACTGTAACACGTGCACTCAAGCGAGGCAGGAACACGCCGATTTATTGAGACAATATTTCAATCAGATACTTCGATCTCAATCTAAGCAGCCTGTCACCTGATCTGACACTACACACACACACACACACACACACACACACACACACACACAACCACACACACACACACACACACACACACACACACACACACACACACACACACACACACACACACACACACACACACACACACACACACACACACACACACACACACAGCAGCAACATCACAGCTATAATGACCTACAGTAACCTCCAAAGGAGCCACACCACTCAGCATTTCTCCTGGGCTCAGTGTGTGTGTGTGTGTGTGTGTGTGTGTGTGTGTGTGTGTGTGTGTGTGTGTGTGTGTGTGTGTGTGTGTGTGTGTGTGTGTGTGTGTGTGTGTGTGTGTGTGCGCGCGCGAGTGTGTGTGCATGGGACATCGGGGTTTGACTGTGTGTGTGTGACCATGTGTGTGTGTATGCGCGCACATGGGGTGCAATGTGACTCTGTGTGTGTGTCAGTGTGTGTGTATCTCAGTGTGTGTGTGTGTGTGTGTGTGTGTGTGTGTGTGTGTGTGTGTGTGTGTGTGTGTGTGTGTGTGTGTGTGTTTGTGTGTGTGTTGGGGAAGTGAAAACAGTGGATGCCTCTTAAATGAAACTTCAACTTTTGTCAGACACACAAATCAATGGCAATTTCTCCAAGTTATAGAAATCAATACGGCCATTCAGAGAGGCGGAGATACTCTCCACCCACAAGGCAAGAGAAAGAAAGTGTGTGTGTGTGTGTGTGTGTGTGTGTGTGTGTGTGTGTGTGTGTGTGTGTGTGTGTGTGTGTGTGTGTGTGTGTGTGTGCGTGCGTGCTGCGCGCACATGTGTGTGTGCGTGCGAGTGCGTGTTTATGTGTGCGTGCGTGTGTGTGTGTGTTGCTAGGGAAACATTTACGCAAATAAATGAATATTCAACATCCATCTAAAAAGTTGCCTTTTGAGAGTTATTAAATGCCAAGTCAGCAATTCCCCGACCGGCCCTGAATGCTTACTTATTTACTTATTTCTTATTTTTTACGATTTTAACTCACATTAATTCTGCATGTTTAATGGCAGATTTAGATGACTCCTGCCAGTCATCTTCCACTTTTATTTTGACAGCTCAGAAAAAGAGAAGAGTGACTTCCTTCCTCATCACGAAGGGGATATAGTATGCTGAATATTTCCTCATAGGGCTTTTTTTCTCTCCACGGTTTCCTCATTGTGTGTATCTAAGTATCTATATAAGTGGTAAGTGGTTAGGGCATCAGACTTGTATCCCAAAGGTTGCCAGTTCGACTCCCGACCCGCCAGGTTGGTGGGGGAAGTAATTAACCAGTGCTCTCCCCCATCCTCCTCCATGACTGAGGAACCCTGAGCATGGTCCTGTCCCACCGCACTGCCCCCTATCGGGCGCTATTGGGGGCTGCTCCCTTGCACGGCTGCGGCATAAATGCAATTTCGTTGTGTACAGTGTGCACTTGTGTGGTGTGGAGTGCTGTGTCTCAATGACAATGGGAGTTAGAGTGTGACCACGGTGTGCGAGATCAACGTGGGGCTCGATTAACTGGGGACGACGTCACCGACACCTGTCTACAACCAGCACAACTACATTTACCTAATGAGGTTACGGTCCGATTCGAGCCTCACGGTGCGTGTCACCCCTAACATGAAACAACATTAGGCTTGAGTCTGACCGCAACTGCGTATAAGGTAAATGTAGTTGCGCTGGATGTAAACATATCATCCCCAGTTAATCGAACTCCCACGTCGATCTCGCACACCGGCAATGGAAGTAATTGACTTTGTAGGGAGGAGGTGGTGACAGTAGAGAGAAAAGGGATTTGGGCGACAAGAGGCAAATTGAGTGACTTGAACGACAGTTTGTAGTTTGTAGAACGTCAGTGAATATTATGCTAATGAGCTTTGATGCGGTTCGGCGAAAATACAAGTAAACATGGATGTCAACTCAAGTATACTTTCACATTGGCTCTCTTGATGTCTGAATTTTACTTCACAAAATAACTCTGCACAGCTGTTTTGACAATTCCCACATCACTGTATTAGTAAAAAGGTAATTCTGAACGTGGCATCATGATCGGTGAGCACATTTCCCAGAATGTCCTGGGGTAATTTCACATGGGCGCGCCGTCTGCACCCCTCTCTAAAGTCTGTGAATTGAGTAAATAACAGACGTTTATTTATCCCGTCCGAATGTGCCCCAAAAAATCACGGAGTTCCGGGGACAATTGCGAATTACCAGGGGTCCATAGGTAATATTTATCCCGTGCGAATCGGGCTATACCAGCACACCAGCGACTCTCTGTCTCTTGTCTCTTTTGGTGTGTTCACGTGGTAAGTCTAAGGCAGTGTTTCTCAAACTTTTTCAGACCGAGGACCACTTTGTCCCCCCAAAATATGTTCAGGGACCGCCTGTCAACTGAATTAACAGTTGATGGGTGCTAATTTGACACTGCTAATTTCGATGCAGATCCCTTACTTTTTTATCCACATTCACAAGCCTGTCTTTTGTAGTGAAAATGCTATCTTTAGCTTTGGAATAATATTACGAATATAGCTTACACCTAGTTTGTCTTGGTAAAATAGAAATCACCCTGCGGACCACCTGAGCTCTGTCGCGGACCATTAGTGGTCCCCGGACCACACTTTGAGAATCACTGGTCTAAGGGGTACAGTCCAATTATATAATGTTACGGGTTGTTAAATAGTTTGTTGCACTGCACCTTATTATTAATGCACTGTAACAGGAGTAGTGAAATGTTTTGTTCGCTGTAGTGTTTACTCGTTCTGGTCCATCTTCATAGATTTAGCATTTCATCATTATTATGATGCACATTTGGGGCAATCTCAACTGTTACTGGTGCCTCATAAATAGACTGGGATTGAGCTGAACTGAACTGAACTGAGTAGACAGCTCCTGTCCCCCCCTCCCTCTAGGACAGCTCCTGTTCCCCCTCCCTCTAGGACAGCAGCCCTAGTTGCAGAAGACTCTGAAGAAAGAAGAAAATGGTGGATGACTGGCAAGACAGGGCAGAATGTGTGTGTGTGTGTGTGTGTGTGTGTGTGTGTGTGTGTGTGTGCGTAGAAAGAAACTCAAAACTCAAAGGACATCAAATGGGTAAGGTACTGCAATGGGTGGGTGAGGGTAGAGAGAGAAGCAAAGCGTAGCATAGACATTAAAACATAGAAATCATACAGAAAAATCGTCCCCAGAGTATGACGCTGAGCTCAGGGACGTCAAGCCAAAAAAAAAAGAAAAAAAACCAAGGTGGTAAGCAAGTCAAACGGCAAGAGTGGAGAGAGAAGGAAGGGCATTTATGACAAATATGGCATACAATATGGGATGTCAATATTCCAAACTAAACTTATGTAACTCCTGACAGAGTATTTACAACAGTGTGGAGAGTCAACATTTTGCAGATGGCCAGCGTAATTTCAACTGCAAGACGATTGTGAAGAATCAAAATTTTGCAGATGGCCAGCGCAATTTCAACTGCAAGACGATTGTGAAGAATCAAAATTTTGCAGATGGCCAGCGTAATTTCAACTGCAAGACGATTGTGAAGAGTCAAAATTTTGCAGATGGCCAGCGTAATTTCAACTGCAAGACGATTACCCGCCCGCTCTACTTTGCTCTAGGTGCCACCGGCGTCCACAGCCACCATTTTTTCACATCTGGGTGTTGAATATCTTTGAAAATTGTACCAAAACAGTGAAATTAACACTATTTTTAATTAAGTGGGACCAAATTTCAATTCAATTTCAAGTGGAATTAAAATAACAGTGGATTTTTTTGCTGTGTAGAAATTATACAGAAAACCAATGCCCTCAAAATTACATTTACTTACTTCACATAAGAAACTGGGTCTCGGTGCTCAGAGCAAAACATTGCTTAATACACATGACTTCTAAGGAGTGCAGAGGTTGTCTGAATTTCTAGTTTGTGATCTAAAGCAACACAATGGGTCCCAAGTGGTATGTAAAAGCTTCAAGTTTTTTTTTGACTTGCTGTCTGTCTGTCTGACTCTCTCTCGCTTTCTCTTTCTCCCTCTGTCTCTGTCCCTCGCTCTCTCTCTCTCTCTCTCTCTCCCTTCCACACTTCTCTGCTTCTCCCATGTCCTCATGTCATGTCCCCCTCCCTGCCCTCCTCTCTCTCTCTCTCTCTCTCTCTCTCTCTCTCTCTCTCTCTCTCTCTCTCTCTCCACATTTCCCCTCCCTGTTCTGCTCTCCTGCTCCTCTCTCTCTCTCTCTCTCTCTCTCTCTCTCTCTCTCTCTCTCTCTCTCTCTCTCTTTCTTTCTCTCCCTCCCTCATTGCAACACCTTCTTCTGTTTTAACTTTTCCTCCCAGAGTCTACTGACCTGGAACTATATATGGGAGGTGTCAGCCATGTTAGGTCCTGTTTGCAGTCCCTAAATGCAGCTTAGTAAAGATGCTTTCACCTAGGGGTGGGCGATATGAAGATATTAAATCGTGAATCGTGATATCGAGGGCATGAATCTGCCAAAGTGGCGAAATCGTACAGATCGTCTTGCTGTGAGGATGTTTACTATCAGTATCACATTGACGTTGACTTACTTTTGCTGTTGTCTTCACTTTTATTCTTTACATTATTGTATTCCAATTGTGCACTTTATGAGTGTCATCAGTGTGTTAACATTTTATTTTATATTTTTTTTTGATGGAAGATCATGATAAAAAAAATATAAATCAAGATTTTATGTTAAAAAATCGTGATATGACATTTTTGCCATATCGCCCACCCCTACTTTCACCCCTCTCTTCAAAACGCATCCGTCCGTCCCGCCTGCACTGGACTGGACTGCAGCTCTCCATTCTTTAGGATGACAGAGGGAAAACAGCTCACGTCGGGATGGGTGAAAAAAAAAAAAAGGATATTGATTTTTTTTCTTTCTCCCTCTCCAGACACTGACAGCTTGAAAGCAATTTGGGAATTTGAAAGCAATTTTGCTCCATGTCACCTTGGTTCTCTAACCAAAACTATCACCACCACACAGTCAGTCAGCAACGACAGACCTTTTCTGTTGTAAAAAATGACTTCAGTTTCGGTGATCTGTCATGAGATCAATTCATTATGCCCGAGGCTGATCACCATGATTGACCCCAATTTTCTAGCAATCTCAATTTGTGATTGATTACTCTCTGCATGCCCTTATATCACCCTATAACTCATTGCAGCACTACGCTACAGTATCACAACATTTGATGACTGACGTCATTGACATATATCAATATCATTCATCAGAAATTAAACAGTTTTTTTTCTCTAGTTACAATGCAATTCTCAATCATTGTGCTTGAGTTTTCCTAAGTGTTAATAACCTCATGTAATTCCATGGTGCCATTGTTGTATTGAATCCAAATTAGGTAGCCTATAGAAGTGCTTACTGTATTCGTTTGATACCCTACAGGCAATTGATGGCCTGTGTGTTGGCGTGCACACTGCACACTGTACAGTACATGCATGAGGTCATGTTTGTGCTTTTGTGTTCAGAACTATGGATTGGTTACTGTCACACAAGATATTCCAATCATTGCATTACTTTAACAGTCTGGAACATTGCTATGAGAGTCAGTCACGCAAGCACACATGCACACACACACAGACACACAGACACACAGACACGAACACACACACACACACACACACACACACACACACACACACACACACACACACACACACACACACACACACACACACACACACACACACACACACACACCAACTCATCTAAGACTCTCCATCATCTGCCCTATGGACAACTGCTGGACACCCCTGCAATGGGCCAGGGCAACACCAGGCAATGTAAGGCTGCCGCAAGTCCAAAAGTATGGCTTTTCAATCCACACATCAGTGGGAGACAACTGATTGTTTCGGGTTGCACAACTACAACTAAATTAAAAATATACATTTATTTATTTATTTAACCCATTTTGTCCTGAGCCCTTTTTGGGAAAGGGTGCCCTCTGCCCATTAAATCCTAAATATCGCAGCCTCCGAAGCACATACAAACATGAAATGAGTTAGCCTACATTTAAAAGCCAAGACCCTCCTCTTGCATTGCAATGTGTTCATTCAGCTCTAACATACCCACATATTTAATAAAACAGCTCAAATCTCAAAATCCTGAATGCAGCGTATATGTGTCCCCAGGACACAATGGGTTAATGCAAACAGGGCATTTGACCATGGGCCCAGGGCCCCCTGTATTGGTAGAGAGGGCCCTATTATGCCGTGTACAGACCAAGAGCGAACGGAGCGAACGAAGCGACAGAAGTCATTATTTCTCTATGGAGGGCACGCGACCTGCGCTACCAAAGCGAATTCGCCAGGAGCGAAGCTTCTTGCGCTACCAGAGCGAATTTTGAAGATTAAACTAAATCTAATCGCAGGCGAATTCGCTCTGACGCTGTTCGGCAACAACCAATCGGAACGTTCATATCTCCGAATGTCCCAGGCTGTCAAGCCAGGGCCGTTATGTGATTAGATGCATCAAACATGTCAATGCTGCGTCTCGAGCGAATACAGCGTATTCAAGGCGAAACTTCTTCTGCTACCCACGCTACCAGGCAGCGTAGTTCGCTCTTGGTCTGGACACAGCATTATGGCCTCAGCAGGCTGTACGGGGGCCTCATGTGTGTTCTGTAATTGTTCAGCGACTGCATCCAGGGGCGTAGCAGCAAACTTTGGGCCCTATGCACAATCTGCTCCAGAGGACCCCCCCCCAGCCATATATCTTCACAAATCGGACTGTGTGTGGGTCACCTGTATACATTGGGCCCTGGTGACTCAGCCACACTTTACCCCCCTGAACGACACCCCTGGAGTGTGTTATACACACACATGCAGGCACACCCACACACCCACAAGCACACAAGCACGCACACACAAGCACGCACGCACACGCACGCACGCATGCGCACACACACACACACACACACACATACACAGGCAGCCCATCCATCCGATATGGAAAACAGGATTCAAAACTTGTTGTCGTACATCCAGCAGATCTCAAATCATATCTCTCAAATCATATTTGATAGCCGCTAAATAATTCATGTTTTGTGTCATGTTTAATTCATAGATTGCCATGTCAAAAAGCATATTTATAAACCACATGTGGCTCTCTCGGATAAATGAAATCTGACGTCTGATTAAAAAATAGTATGCTGGATGAAATGGATTTTGAAATGGCTGAGCTTCACACTACACGGCATGCGTGGTGACTTGCAGGAATGGTATGGGCTGTGACATGTGACTCACCACGACACACAGCTGAAGTCACTATCTGTGGCCCCAAAACACACGCACACACACACACACACACACACACACACACACACACACACACACACACACACACACACACACACACACACACACACACACACACACACACACACACACACACACACACACACAGAGACACATGAACGCACACCGACACGTGCACACATGCGCATGCACACACGCGCGCACGCACACACAGACACACACACACGCGCACACAAACACAGAGACACACACACACACACACACACACACACGCACACACACACGCACACATTAACACACTCACATCTCCAGCTTTCCCTGCTCTCTGCATCTTAGCCTAGTCATAACTTTCTTTCTGAAAGAAGCATCTCTCTCTATCTCTCTCTCTCTCTCTCTCTCTCTCTCTCTCTCTCTGCACCCCCCCCACCCCAAGCCCCACTTCCCCACAGACCACACATTCTCTTTTCATTTTTCATCTCTTCTTCTACAGCCTCCTCATCCATCTTTCTCTCTCTCTCTTTCTCTCTTTCACTGACTCTCTGACTGTCTATGTACTGTTCACCACCACCACAGCTATATCCCCAGTGGTCGAATTGGCCTGTGTGTGGTGCGGGAGAAAGAGAGTAGAGTGGAGTGGAGTGTGTGAATAAATTCATTGCATTTATTAAAAAAAAAAAAAAAAAAAACATCTGGCTATCTGCCAGGACAATTGTAGGAAAAGTCCCCCTGACTTGGAAAGCAGGAAGGGCCAGCATCGCAGGGCCAGGAAACCCACAGACGCAGAGTCAGACAGAAATACAAAGAGGAAAAGCAGACAAGACAGAAAACAACTTAAGTAATAGCAACCTATATGTATGAATTCAAATGGATATATTTTCATAAAATGTATAAATGCAATGAATTTATTCACATATTGCTTCTTTATTCACAGTGGTCAATATCTGCCTCTATTGTATGGCTATAAATACAGTGTAGCCCAGGGAGGGAGAGGAGAGGAGAGCTGAGCTTGTGTGTGTGTGTGTGTGTGTGTGTGTGTGTGTGTGTGTGTGTGTGTGTGTGTGTGTGTGTGTGTGTGTGTGTGTGTGTGTGTGTGTGTGTGTGTTTGTGTGTGCGCGCGCTTGTGTGCCCGTGTTTGCGTTTGTGTGTGTGTGTGTGTGTGTGTGCGTGTGTGTGTGTGTGTGTGTGTGTGTGTGTGTGTGTGTGTGTGTGTGTGTGTGTGTGTGTGTGTGTGTGTGTGCGCACGCGCTTGTGTGCCCGTGTGTGTGTGTGTGTGTGTGTGTGTGTGTGTATTGGGTGAGGGGGTGGTGGGGGGGTTCAGATGCCTTTGTCCTGGGCCTGGCTAAAGCTGTTCCGGGCCCTGGGAGAGGTGGGGCCCAGATTTGGGTCCTCATGTATTGGGTGGGGGCCTTGTATTGGGTGAAGTGGGAGGGGGCCCTTCAGATACCTTTGTCCCGGGCCTGGCTAAAGCTGTCGGTGGCCCTGGCGCTGGTTGGCTGCCTACTGTAGAGAACAGGGTTTCCCAACCTTTTCCAACTTGGGGCCCACTCGAAATTGTCACAAATGTTCGGGCCTCACCTCTGACCCAATAAAGAATAAAACTCAAATAAATCAACAGCAACACACACCAAAATGTGTTTATAAATTTTAGAAAATGATTTCAAGGCCCACTTGAAATGTCTGCAAGGCCCACCAGTGGGCCCCGGCCCATAGGATGAAAATCACTGGTATAGTATATTGCTGGGATGAGGAGAGGGAGTTGAGGAGAGGAGAGGAGAGGAGAAGAGAGGGAGTTGAGGAGAGGGAGTTGAGGAGAGGAGAGGAGAGGAGAGGAGAGGAGAGCAGAGGAGAGGAGAGGAGAGGAGAGGATAGGTCCGTGTATCATCCGATCATTCAATTATTCCATTCAATCTGGCAAACGGAAAACGAAATAACGACTCCATATTTTGTTTTCCCGTTTTTCCATATGGCCAAAAAATGGGGAGTTAAGTTGGTTTTCCTTTTCCCAACTCAAAACAGAACAAGTAATAAACGAGAAAACCAAAACGAAATAACAACTCTATTTTACGATTATTGGTCCCATTTCCCGCGGTGCTTTTCTGTTGCTCGCCCAAGTAGCCTCAGGCACGATAGTGCACAAGTGGCTGCCAAACGCGCTGCTTTACGCATTTCCCCAAGGCCTATAATCAGCCTGCTGATGCTCCTACTCCACAGAACATCTTTCTGTCCTACTGGTAGCCCCTTATGTCGGTGTCTGTGGGTGGTAAAGATAGCCTAACTCCTTTACGCACTGTAGCCTACTGTTCGGTCCAGTAGGCCTATGTCTCTACCCCATAACCTCATTAATATGTGACTGTCTAATGGGCTAAGGCTCCTTCCACTAGATCATTGTATTATTACAGGTGGAATGAAGTTTTGACCATTGGTTCGTGAGTCGGAAGAAACTTTTCTTCAACTGCTTGGTACCGTCTACTGACAGCCTATTCCTGGGAACTGCTACCAGCGAGGTCTCCTCCACAGTTGAGGCGTATCTGGTAGCAGCAGTTCCCAGGAATAGGCTATCAGCAGTACTTACTGTAGGCCTATCATTGATCAGCAGACGGTACCAAGCAGTGGAAGAAACGTTTGTTCCGACTCACGCACCAACGGTCAAAACTTAATTCCACCTGTAGTATACAATGATCTAGTGGAGCCTTAGCCCATTGGATAGATAACTTTGCCGGCATCAAAGGCAAACTATTTATCTTTTTAAAAGGACCGGTTGAGGAAGGGGGTGCAAAAGCAACAAATGCATTAGGCCTAATAGCCGATATATTTTTAAATGACACTCATTTTTAATTGCGGAAAATAGTCCTCTCACAATTGCCGCTTCAAATACAACACTAAAGCTAAAAATTTGCACGTGAGAAAGCTGATGCGTCTCTGCGAGGACTGTGCAAGGTCGCGCTTAGTCTAACTAAGAACATATTTAAGAACATAACTAAAACAACATGTCTCCAAGTTGTGCACTTTGGGCACCGTTTCATCCTATGCACTGAAATAGGCGACTGCCAGGATGTTTGCGAGATCGCTGGGAATACATTTTCGGGAGGCTCTGTGCATAGCGGACAACAAGCGCATGCACAGGCGCTTTTTGCCAGCCCCTCGTGCATGCTGCACTGAAATGCGCACAAAATAAACAGCTAGGCCTACATCGCACATCCCCTTTACAAAGGCTGACACGGTTTTAACTTAGGCCTATTCTATTAAATCTTATGTGTTTAATGTTCCAAAATCGTTTCAACAGTAGATGTTTCAACACACTTAAAAAAAAGAAAGACACTATCGCCCCCCTCCCCTTCTGTGGCCATGTTGCCAGCGCCCCCCAACGGCTCTCGAACGTCCCCAGGGGGGCGCTGGTACCCACGTTGAGAAACGCTAAGTTAGGCTATCTTTACCACCCACAGGCACCGACACAATGGGGCTACCAGTAGGACAGAACGATGTTCTGTGGAGTAGGAGCATCAGCAGGCTGGCGCCTCGGGGAAATGCGTTGAGCAGCGCGTTTGGCGGCCACTTGTGCACTAGCCTACCGTGTCTTACTTGTGCGAGCAATAGAAAAGCACTAGGGGAAATGGGACCAATAATCGTAAATTAGAGTTCTTATTTCGTTTTGGTTTTCTCGTTTATTACTTGTTCTGTTTTGAGTTGGGAAAAGGAAAAATCAACACAACTCCCCATTTTTTGGCCATATAGAAAAACGGGAAAACAAAATATGGAGTCATTATTTCGTTTTCCGTTTGCCAGATTGAATGGAATGGTTGAATGATCGGATGATACACGGACCAGGAGAGGAGCGGAGAGGAGAGGAGAGGAGATGAGAGGAAGTTGAGGAGAGGGAGATGAGGAGAGGGAGTTGCCCCTTAGGGCTTCGGTCCAATTTAAAACTCTGTGTAATGCTGTGCAGCTTGTTCCTCCATGCCATTATTTCCGAAAGAGGCATCTCTCTCTCTCTCTCCCTCTCTCTCTCTCTCTCTCTCTCTCTCTCTCTCTCTCTCTCTCTCTCTCTCTCTCGTACACTTACCATGTCCCATGTATCTCTATCTTTTTGCACACATCTCTATGCATCTGTCTTTCTCTTGACATATACTTTCGTTTGTTCTTTCTTTTCCTTTCTTTCCTTCTTTCTTTCTTGCTTTCTCTTATACGCTTGTTTATACTCTACCTCTCTCTCTCTATGTCATACGCTTCCCTCATGTCTCTCGCTGTATCTGCCTCGTGTGTACTTTGCCTCATCATCTTCTCCTTGACCTCCACTTTTTCTCTCTCTGTCTCCGTCCCTCTCTCTCTCTCTCCCTCTCTCTCCATCACTTTCTCTCTCTCCCTCGCTTCTACACTTCTCTGCTTTCCCCATGTCCTCATGTCCCCCTCCCTGCCCTCCTTCTATCCTCTCCCTCTCTCTCTCTCTCTCTCTCTCTCTCTCTCTCTCTCTCTCTCTCTCTCTCTCTCTCTCTCTCTCTTTTTCTCTCTCTCTCTGTCTCTCTCTCTCTCTTTCTCTCTCTCTCTCTCTCTGTCGCTCTCTCTCTCTCTGTCTCTGTCACGCTCTCTCTCTCTCTCTCTCTTTTTCTCTCTCTCTCTGTCTCTCTCTCTCTCTTTCTCTCTCTCTCTCTCTCTGTCGCTCTCTCTCTCTCTGTCGCACTCTCTCTCTCTGTCACGCTCTCTCTCTCTCTCTCTCTCTCTCTCTCTCTCTCTCTCTCTCTCTCTCTCTCTCTCTCTCTCTCTCTCTCTCTGTCTGTCTTCTGTGTGTCTTTGCCTCCTCGGTCCCTGCCCTGTCAGTGTAATCTGAAGTGAACTCTTTCCTCTAAGTGTCCCTCTGGCATTAACAGCTGCTTCACACACACACACACACACACACACACATACAGACACACGCAAGCACACATATACACACACACGCACGCATACACAGACGCAGACTCACACAAACATAAATGCATGCACGCATACACTCATGCACACACGCACACACAAACACACACACGCACACATACACACACACACACAAATCACCTCCTCAGAGTCAATGCGGGACTGCTGACCTAACTGCAGATCATTTTACACACACACGCACACACAAAGACACACACACGTAACGTCCACATCTGTACACACAGGCTCTCACAAACTCTCAATCTCTCTTTCTCCCTCTGTCTCTCTTTCACATGCTTGCATGCACGCATGCACACACGCACGCACACATTCAGGCACGCATGTACGCACACACGCACACACACACACACACAAACACACACGCACGCACACATGCACGCACGCACGCACGCACGCACACATGCACGCACGCACACACACACACACACACACACACACACACACACACACACACGAACGCACGCACACAAGCGCACACATTTGATCACAAAGCAAAGCACAAGCCATCAGGACCACAGCAGCCTATTCCTATTACAAACCGCATGCTTCCCCCTATACACAATACACACTCTACCCACACACACACACACACACACACACACACACACACACACACACACACACACACATGCACACACAGACACACACACACACACACACACACACACACACACACACACACACACACACACACACACACACACACACACACTCCCATGACTTCAGCCAAAGACTAAGGAGCGCTAAATGACCAGTAGATGCTGTCAGCTACTTATTTGATAGAGCTTAAACACGTCACACACATATGCACTCTCTCTTTCTTGCTCGCTCTCTCTCTCTCTCCCACATTCCCACACACACACATGCACACACGCACGAACATGCACTCACACACGCACGCACGCACGCACGTACGCACGCGCGCACACACACACATACACGCACACAGAAATACTAAATAAGCTGCCTCTATTTCTTTACACCACTCTTTGACTCATAGAGGACAGGAGAGCCAGGCATGCACACACAAACATACAGTATATAGGCCTCTTAACTGAGCTGACAACAACACACACAAATACACACACACACACACACACACACACACACACACACACACACACACACACACACACACACACACACACACACACACACACACACACACACACACACACACACACACACACACACACACAAAGGCACACAAACGCAACACTCACACATGCACGCAGACCACACACGAAACCCACAAACAAGTGGGCAGCACAAAAACACTGTGTGTGCACGGCATGTGACTCAGAGTCATGTCATATTGGCTGACAGGACTGTGGAGAGAGCCGGAGAGCCAGAGATGACCGCTATGACACTGTAGTCTAGCGTTAGCCAGGTGAGCTGGCCTGCTACATGCAATTCAACTCAGAGTCCTAGACAGGGAGCGTTGTGACATGCTTTGATGCGGCCGGCCACACGTGGAGTCATGCTAGCCCAGTGATTCTCAAAGTGTGGTCCGGAGACCACTGGTGGTCCGTGGCAGAGCTCAGGGGGTCCGCGAAGAGATTTCTAATTTTCCAAGACAAGCTAGCAGTAGGCTATATTTGTAACATAATTGCAAAGCTAAACATAGGTAAAGTCACATTTTCGCCACATTAAGACAGGCTTGTAATGTGAATAAAAAGTAAGTAATCTGCATTGAAATTGGCAGTGTCAAATTAGCACCAGCCTGTCAACTCTCCATTCATTTGATAGGTGGTCCCTGAACATGACCTCTGTGCTAGCGTAAAAACATCTAAACAAGGCCCAGCCCCGGCTCTAACAGCTGCACACTGGGCTGCTGCATGGGCGACCCGGGTTCGATTCCTTCCCTGTCTCTCTCTCCCATCTCTTTTCCTGTCATCTCCCACTGTCCTATCTGAAAAATAATACAACCCCCCAAAAATATATTTAAACAGATCTAAACAAGCCCATCTATGCCATGGGGAGGCCTTCCTGTACCTCTCTTTCCACTCGTTTCCAGTCTCTCTCCTGTCATATCTCAAATAAAGACACAAAACGGCCATTAAAATATATTTTCAAACTCCTTTTGCCATACATACGCATTAGCATGGCTAGGTTACACCAGTACTAACTCTACAAAGTTCGCTGTTCTGCTTCTCTATTGAAGTAAGTTTCCATTGACATTGACACTGAACATCGAAACCTGCTGCTCTTTTTTGCAAATAGAGTCAAGGTGGGTTTTTTATTTTATCAACTTTGTGACACTATAGAAATGTATGTACCGGTATGTAAGTTTTCGGGGCTCCATAAAAACGGCTATGTTTAACCATTCAATAGGTCTAGGGACATATTTCGCCCACCATTTTTCACAAAAGGCTTTTTTCCACTACCGTTTTTCTGCTAGGCCTACAGCTCGACACAGCGCGACTCTGCCGCCACTTTTTGCTTTTTGTTTGGGCACGACACAGCTCAATCGTAAAGCAAAAAGTGGCGGCCGAGTCGCGCTGTGTCGAGCTGCAGGCCTACCAAACAAACGAGTCTATGGGGATGTTGGCACTGTCCTACTACACTACACCACTCTGGCCCTTTTCAGCACAGAATACATGGATGCTGCTGTACTGTGCTGCCTACTACTCAGTCTATCGTCTTCCTTTACTTTGCAATGCAAACCTATGTGGCTGTGCTATGAGATCATGTAACAGCAAAAGGTTATGTAAGCGTATTCCTGAGGCATGGCTCTCTTCCAGGGACAGCTTCTAGTGTGTGTCTGTGAGTGTGTGTGTGTGTGTGTGTGTGTGTGTGTGTGTGTGTGTGTGTGTGTGTGTGTGTGTGTGTGTGTGTGTGTGTGTGTGTGTGTGTGTGTGTGTGTGTGTGTGTGTGAGTGTGTGTGTGTGTGTGTGTGTGTGCGTGTGTTCATGTGTTTGTGTGTGAGTGTGTGTGTGTGTGTGTGCGTGTGTTCATATGTTTGTGTGTGTGTTCATGTGTGTGTGTGTGTGTGTGTGTGTGTGTGTGTGTGTGTGTGTGTGTGTTTGTGTGCGTGCGTGCGTGCGTGCATGTGCTCATGTGTTTGTGTGTGTGTTTATGTGTGTGTGTGTGTGTGTGTGTGTGTGTGTGTGTGTGTGTGTGTGTGTGTGTGTGTGTGTGTGTGTGTGTGTGAGTGTGTGTGTGTGTGTGTGTGTGTGCGTGTGTTCATGTGTTTGTGTGTGTGTTCATGTGTGTGTGTGTGTGTGTGTGTGTGTGTGTGTGTGTGTGTGTGTTTGTGTGCGTGCGTGCGTGCGTGCGTGCATGTGCTCATGTGTGTGTGTGTGTGTGTGTGTGTGTGTGTGTGTGTATTGTTGTGTGCATGCTTCCCAAAAGAAACCTGAAAGAACACAGCCACAAGGCATGGTCAAAAACATAGACACATAGACACAAACACACACTCTCATACATAGCCTACATTCAAAATACAGCCTTGCCAAGTGGAAAAGATACACCCCACACATCTCCTCCGAAGCAAACTGAGATTGCATTTCTGTTTCATTTCACTTATTTATTTGAGGTGTAATTGCACATTCGATCTAATGCAGAGTATTTAGGTCCTAATGTACGTATTTATGTGAGTCACTGATCAGCTCCTGTTGTTCACACACTACGTACGTACGTATTTGTCACAGATATCTTCTTTATTTATTTATAGGCCACATACACTAGACTCGGCTCGGCTACAATGTGTACGTACGTCACTGTTACCCACATGTGGTTTCACAGGCCTCCTTCCTGTTCGCTGCCATTAGTTTAATCATTTCCCCCCGCCTCACTTCCTGCCCCTTGCAACCCTAGACGACCGAGGCGGCGTCCACCGACCGAGCACGCTCAGCAGCACAGCTCAATGAAGGAGATCGCTTTCCAAAAATCGATAAGTTATCAAAAGCGTTCCGCCGAGGCCTTTTAACGAGAACACAGGAGCGTCCCCCGAGCACATCCAGAGCAGAACCGGAGGGCAAAAAGCCTCAATCCACAACACCGGGCTCAGGATTGAGTCATGCTTTCATCAGCTGCGAATCACACATGCATTTATTTGTTTGTTTGTTTGTTTGTAATGACGTTTGGTGCTTGTGAATTATATTACTAGTTTAGTATAGCGTTGATGTGCAGTAGCCTGCTCTCCCAGGGTCCAGGGACAGGATCATGTAGGGTTAGTTGGGCTTGAATTCATACTGTATGCCTAGATTTTCATTATTTATTATGCTCTGTGCATTTACAAAGGCGTCTAAGAAGGCAGCACGCCTCTTTAACAAGAACATATATTCATATATGAATCCTTCTAATGCAAGAGTGTTGCTCAATGGAACTACAGAACAAAGCCCTACCATGCTATCTTCAATTTTTAAAGTGATACTGTCCCATTTTGGGAAATAAGCTTATTTTAAACCTCCCCTTGAGTTAAATGATTGCATTTTACCTTTCTCCTGTACTTTCAACCGTTCTCTGAGTATGGTGCAAATTTTACCTCCATGCTAGCAGTTAGCATTGAGTCCTATGAGACCAGCTGGCGGCTAACTGTTAACTGCTAGCTTGGAGGTAAACTTTGCTCTTCCATACCCAGAGAACAGTTGAAAGTACAGGAGAATGGTAAACCCCTACTCTTTCACTCAAGGGAAGGTGTAAAATAAGCTAATTTTCAAAAATGGGACAGTATCACTTTAAGTTGTGATAATATCATCTTCTCATGAGGTTCCATTCTCTCCATGTTGCACCAAATAACTAAAACACAAAGTATACTGAGAGAGCATTAGGGGAAATGCTTACTGTATAAGCACAGTGTTTGGGATCCCAGCACTGTACTGTATGTATGAATTATTTATCTCTGTCTTCTAGCACAACACCTTGGGGAGCGAGGCTTGGAGAGGAATCGCAGAAACAGTGGATGTCACTGATGTGTTTTGTGTGTGTTTTGGACTTGATAAAACAAAATGTGGCGACTTTTTTAGTAGCAGTACAGCCTTTGTTTTATGGATCCACTAATGGCTGGCTAACCAGATGCTGCCTCCACCTCTCCTTTGAATCTACATGTGGCAATCTGCACATACTTGTGTACGTACTGTATGGTATGGTATAAGCCTCGGTTTCCAAACACAAACAAGGAGACGTTGCATATTCAGAGAAATAAATGTTGTTTATATATAAACGTAGTTCTGGAGGAAGTCTGAGAGTGATTGGCAGCTGTCATTACTTGCTCCCGCCTTCGCGCATATTTAAATTCCTTCCCTCTTTAACCTGTCATGTGCGAAGGCTTTCCAAATTGTCCCACCACCTCCCCATACTCCTCCATTTCACTGCAACACCCAGTTACACTTCCTCTATACTACACATAGGGGGGAAGCAGATCTCATTCCGCATGAGCTCTGTTTCAAGCATCCCAGGACCGAGGCAAGCCAACATGCCAAACATGCATATAGGCCTACTATACGTAAACTGTACACCAAGCACTCAAGGACAAACTCGTGAAACGTGCCATAGTCGTGCCATGTGTGTAGTTCATTTGTGTCATTAGAGTCATTGGTCCCTGCATACTGCCCTGCATACTGTATATTGGTCACAGCAGAATAGCATGAAAAACTGAAAGAAAAGTCCGCGACACCAAGCTCCCGTTGCTCTTTTTTCATCATGCTGCCCGAAACGTCACATTAAACAAAGAGCAATGGGAGCTTGGTGTCGCGGACTTCTCTTTCAGTTTTTCATGGTATTTTTTCTGGTCATGCACCCAATCGTTTTGAGACGGATGTGCGTGTTTTTCTCTTTTTAACAGCAGAATAGCAGCAACAAACCCCATACTATAGCGACCAGAGAGACGGACAGTGAGAGTGACAGGGCTGCAGTGGTAACAGTGGGCAGGGTGTCTGCAGTGGTAACAGTGGGCAGGGTGTCTGCAGGGGTAACAGTGGGCTGCAGTGGTAACAGTGGGCTGCAGTGGTAACAGTGGGCTGCAGTGGTAACAGTGGGCAGGGCTGCAGTGGTAACAGTGGGCAGGGTGTCTGCTGTCTGCAGTGGTAACAGTGGGCTGCAGTGGTAACAGTGGGCAGGGTGTCTGCAGTGGTAACAGTGGGCAGGGTGTCTGCAGGGGTAACAGTGGGCTGCAGGGGGTGTAACAGTGCAGTGGTAACAGTGGTAACAGTGGGCTGCAGTGGTAACAGTGGGCTGCAGGGGTAACAGTGGGCAGGGTGTCTGCAGTGGTAACAGTGGGCAGGGCTGCAGGGGTAACAGTGGGCAGGGCTGCAGTGGTAACAGTGGGCAGGGTGTCTGCAGGGGTAACAGTGGGCAGGGTGTCTGCAGTGGTAACAGTGGGCAGGGTGTCTGCTGTCTGCAGTGGTAACAGTGGGCAGGGTGTCTGCAGTGGTAACAGTGGGCTGCAGTGGTAACAGTGGGCTGCAGGGGTAACAGTGGGCAGGCTGTCTGCAGTGGTAACAGTGGGCAGGCTGGCTGCAGTGGTAACAGTGGGCAGGGTGTCTGCTGTCTGCAGTGGTAACAGTGGGCAGGCTGGCTGCAGTGGTAACAGTGGGCAGGGTGTCTGCTGTCTGCAGGGGTAACAGTGGGCAGGGCTGCAGTGGTAACAGTGGGCTGCAGTGGTAACAGTGGGCAGGGCTGCAGTGGTAACAGTGGGCAGGCTGTCTGCAGTGGTAACAGTGGGCAGGGCTGCAGTGGTAACAGTGGGCTGCAGTGGTAACAGTGGGCAGGGTGTCTGCAGTGGTAACAGTGGGCAGGGTGGCTGCAGTGGTAACAGTGGGCAGGGCTGCAGTGGTAAAGGGACAGTTTGGTTAATGTCAACATGCAGTTGTATTGCTCACGCTACCCTTGACTTGTCAGTACCTGGTGATGCCACATTTTTCGGCTCAGCCCTTTCCGAGATATGAGCAAATCTAATGGGGGCAGCGTTTGTTTACATTTTTAAAAAATGAAACATAGGCCAACTCCAAATATTTTCCCAAAAGGTACTGCTGTTTGCTAGTTGTCTGCTGATGTTTTATAACCTTTTGGATGTTTTTGGGAATAAATAAAAATGTTTTTTTTTGAAATGTAAACAAAGAGCTGCCCCCATTACAATGACCAGGATCTCGGAAACGGCTGAAGAAGAAGAAAAAAAAATCTCAGGCACTGACAAGTCCAGGGTAGTGTGAGCATTACAACTGCATGTTGAAATTGACCAAACTGTCCCTTTAACAGTGGGCAGGGTGTCTGCAGTGGTAACAGTGGGCAGGGTGTCTGCAGTGGTAACAGTGGGCTGCAGTGGTAACAGTGGGCTGCAGTGGTAACAGTGGGCAGGGCTGCAGTGGTAACAGTGGGCAGGCTGTCTGCAGGGGTAACAGTGGGCAGGGTGTCTGCAGTGGTAACAGTGGGCAGGGTGTCTGCAGTGGTAACAGTGGGCAGGGTGTCTGCAGTGGTAACAGTGGGCAGGGCTGCAGTGGTAACAGTGGGCTGCAGTGGTAACAGTGGGCAGGCTGTCTGCAGTGGGCAGGCTGGCTGCAGGGGTAACAGTGGGCAGGGTGTCTGCTGTCTGCAGTGTTAACAGTGGGCAGGGTGTCTGCAGTGGTAACAGTGGGCAGGCTGTCTGCAGTGGTAACAGTGGGCAGGGTGTCTGCAGTGGTAACAGTGGGCAGGGTGTCGGCAGTGGTAACAGTGGGCAGGCTGGCTGCAGTGAGAGTGAGAGGGCTGCAGTGGTAACAGTGGGCAGGGTGTCTGCAGGGGTAACAGTGGGCAGGGTGTCTGCAGTGGTAACAGTGGGCTGCAGTGGTAACAGTGGGCAGGGTGTCTGCAGTGGTAACAGTGGGCTGCAGTGGTAACAGTGGGCAGGGTGTCTGCAGTGGTAGCAGTGGGCTGCAGGGGTAACAGTGGGCTGCAGTGGTAACAGTGGGCAGGGTGTCTTCAGTGGTAACAGTGGGCAGGGTGGCTGCAGTGGTAACAGTGGGCAGGGTGTCTGCAGTGGAGTCCTCTGGTGACTTGATGCAGCCCACCACATGTGCACCAGACACACACAACCTACCGTTACTATGCACTATGACAGGGCCATTCAATTGGAGGCCCGAGGGCCACATGCGGCCCAGATGCAGTCCACATGCGGCCCAGGCATGGCCCCCAACTGAAGCAGTATACATTTTAGTTTTGTTACTGCAGTACAACACATTATTTGCTTGTGAATCTTCTGCTTGTCTTATACATTCACATTCAATTTGGTTAAGTTTTAGGTTAGAGGAACATGTTTCAAATTTGTTTGTGGACTACTGATTTTAAGTGTCATTTCAGTGGTCGTGATGTCTGAAAATGTGCGGCCCGACTGCAGTTCTTGGTTTCGAAATGTGGCCCAGATGCAATTCTAATTGAATAGCCCTGCACTATGATATTCAGTGTAGAATATTAGTAGGCTATACTTCCCTACAAAGCCAAAGTGCAGTAACTACGCCAACATTGAAACTGAGAAATGGGGCTTCAAAGTGCTGGTATTCAGTTGGATATTGTACAGTAGTAACTGCTAATTTAACATAGCAATATCTCCAACGCGGGACACATTTGGACCATAAGGCTTTGTCACAAGACAAAGGTGTCATGAAGAGCATTTTCCGTACTCTATGTTATAATGGCAACAGGAAGGATCTATGGCACCTGGCAAGAGAAATGCTACCTACTATAGCCTTAAGTAATAAATACTGGAGGCAGCCTATAGGCGTGACTAAGCAGATGTTGTATGTATCCTATAGCTGTAACAGCAACAACACTATAAGCCTATTGCAGTGCCTGGAAACAGCAGATGCAGCCTATTATCAGTGACAGCAGAACTGCAATCTGGATCATGAGGAACGGGAAAGAATAAGAACAAAAATGGAGCCTACATCAGCAATAGCAGGCGTGCAGCTTCCATTACCGGCAAGGCAGATGATTATGGATATACGCCGCGTCAGCACTGCTGTGATGTGCAGCCTCACTGTACAGTAGGCTACAGTGTCTGATGGATGCAGGCAGCCCACAGTGTGCAGCAGCTACTGTAACATGGGAGGGGCAGCTGACAGCTGGTAACTGTAACGCAGTTGGTAACACAGATGCTGCCCGCAGCAGAAGTGCAAACACCATCCGTTACTTACAGCAGTGGTCCCAAACTTTTTCAGCGGGTGGACTCCCTTTTGGACTTAAGAATGTTTTCGCTACCTAGGCAATTTTTGTCCATTAATATTGCTAGATTTTCCATTAATAGATTGTCTACTAATATTGCTAAAAAAAAAATACAGCAAATACATGTATTAACCATACAACTGACTACTGTTACTAACCAAATTGTAGAATTATGTTAGCTGTTAATGTTTGGATTTCCCATGTTAAGGCAATGTCCCTTTTGTCCGTGACCCCCCTAGGAGTCCATGACCCCCAGTTTGAGAACCAATGACTTGCAGTATGCTGCAGGCCTTGCAGCAGGCGTAACCTAATTACTGCCTCTATTGAGGCCGCATGCTGCAGCAGATATGGCCTGGAAGCACTACGCAGCCATAGCCTGGGAACTCCCATACTGCCTTTAGTTCTACACAATCGTTCCGATCTGAAAGACACTTGTGATTGGGTCTGGTGGGAACGATTGCGATTATTTATTTGATTGGAGAAATGGAATCTTGCAACATGCTCCCAGACCTAGTAGTGGAGCTCACGAAGCTGCGCAGAACAACAGGTCGGGCAAGAGCCAGGCAAAGTAGCTACATGGCCCTGGTTACATTCTATCCACGGCAGAGTGATTACTAGGTGTGAGGAGTCTCCGGGGAGGATGTCAGTCAGCCTGGACATCCTCCCGCTTACCGACGCGTAGACTGCCCATAGAACGCATCTCGTCCAATCAGATATTGCAAAAAATATATTGACCGGATCTAACTATTGTATAACTACAAGGACAACTCAGACGTGTCGTCAGTGTGCTAATTAGTTTCCCTCAGGAAAAATAAAGTTACTGTACTCTACTGTACACTCCAAGCCTGACACAACATGATGCAAGACTTGCAGCAGAACAAAAACCTGTTACACAGATAGAGCCTTGTGAGTGCAGGACCGATTTCATGGCCTAGATTAGTGTTTCTCAATGGGGGCTCTACAGCCCCCCAGGGGTTGTTGACACACAGCCTTGGAGGGGGGGGGGGCATTGAGAAGGAAACAGCTGAGAGGAGGGGGTGCTCAGTTGCCTTTGGCGGGAATTAGTCTATTTAATTTTTTAATACTAAGGGGGGCGTTGGCAGGCTTATGATGAGGTCAAGGGAACGTACCGTCTGTTCAAAAAAGGTTGAGATCCTCTGACCAAGATACTACAATTTCCCTCAATACCTATGGTGTGATACTAGACCAACTGCCCAGGCAAAAATATGTTTGTGCCACTGCCGCTAGAAGGATTCATATAGCGACGGTGAAAAGAACTGTTTGGTTTCCTAAGCTAGTCTACACAACAGCGGGAAGAAACAGCCAATGATGGATAGTGACATTGGGGCTAGAACTGTTTAGATTTGTAGGATGCTACCAACAGCAGTAATAATAGTAACTGTTGCGGACAGATTTTAGTTTAGGGATGGGCTTTGCATGCTGGGGCGGTGGCGTGCTTAGATTGGGTGGTGATTAGATTTTGTATATCACCTGGCGCTGGGGATATGGCAGCTAAGTTGTAGATTGAGTGGGTATCTGGGGAGTGCTCACCTTTTGTTGACAATGAAGTCATAGATTTTCATGAAAAAATGAATCAATTTCTTTTTTCCCCCTGGCGTATTCTCAATATAGGACCTGCTACCTACAGTAGAAATGGCGCTGACAGCTAGCGAAATAGCGGAAACACATTTTGCATTAGCAACAGCAGGGCTGTTGTCACACTGCCTGCCTGTGTGTGTTTGCTTGTGTGTGTGTCTGCGCGCGTGCGTGCGTGCGTGCGTGCTTGCGTGCGTGTGTGTGTGTGTGTGCATGTGTGTGTGTGCGTGTGTGTGTGCATGTGTGTGTGTGTGTGTGTGTGTGTGTGTGTGCATGTGTGTGTGTGTGTGTGTGTGTGTGTGTGCGTGTGTGTGTGTGTGTATGTTTGAATGAGTCAGTGATGGCGGAGATGCAGCCTCTGTCTCTGAGTCAATAGTTGCATCAAAGCTGTCCTGACACCTGCTTTCACACCAGTTAGCATTTTAATAAGCTGATTTGGCCAGAGAGAAGAGGCCAGCCACACACACACACACACACACACACACACACACACACACACACACACACACACACACACACACACACACACACACACACACACACACACACACACACACACACACACACAGACACAGACACACACACACACACACACACAGCATTCACAGTACGCAGATTAACACTGCTTTACTGCTGCCCTACGCCCCTCCCCTTCCCAACACCACCACTCCGAAACCCTCCCCATCCTCATTTAGTCCCACAAGGCTTTGTCCTCCAGAGAGAGAGAGAGAGAGAGAGAGAAGGGGAGGGAGAGAGAGAGAGAGAGAGAGAGAGAGAGAGAGAGAGAGAGAGAGAGAGAGAGAGAGAGAGAGAGACAGAGAGAGAGACAGAGAGACAGAGAGAGACAGACAAACAAACAGAGCAGGAAAGAGAAAGCGAGAGGGCATGGATGGAGGAAAAAGAGAGAGAGAGAGAGAGTGAATGAGAGAGACTGAGACAGCAAGAGAGAGAGAGACAGAGACAGAGAGAGAGAGAGAGAGAGAGACAGAGACAGAGAGAGAGAGACTGAGACAGCAAGAGAGAGAGAGAGAGAGAGACAGCGAGAGACAGCTGGCACATTCAAACACAGGTGCTGTACTGTACTCAGGTGCTGTACTGTGCTCAGGTGCTGCTGGCATTGAATGAGTCTAGACAGGCACACACATACTAATCAGCTGCCACCAACCAAACCACTCTGGCATGGTGACCTACCTAAGGTTCCAGCTCCGATCAGATCAGTGTTGCCAGATTGGGCTGGTTCCCGCCCAATTGGGCTGCTTAGGATGGCCGTGTGCGGGTAAAAATGGCATTTATCAGAAAAACCCGCCCAATTTTTGCCATAGAAATCAATACAATTGGGCAGGATTTTGTGCTTCTAGGCGGGTTTTGAGCATTTTTTGGGCTGGAAATCATCAGCCTCATCTGGCAACCCCAGCTCAGATGCTGTTGCTTCCATCACTACCAAGCACCACAACATTGTTGCACAGCCAACTAGTGTCAAAGCTGATGTTCTCATAACTCTCAAAGGTAACACTTCATTCAAACTGATCATTTCCGATGCTGTGGCTTCCTAACTACCAACTTCAATCTCTCCATGGCCGCCCTGGTGTGGCCTAATGGTTGGGCACTGGGTTATTACGCTGGCGACCCGGGTTCGATTCCGGCCTGGGTCATTTGCCGATCCTTCCCCGTCTCACTCTCCCCACTCGTTTCTTGTCTCAAAGAAGCCCTAAAAGATTTTTTTATTTTTAAAAGAATGTTCCTGCAACTATGTTCTTCCCATAACCACCAGCCAATAAGAACACTCATGTAACTACCAACATCCTTTAAAGGTGCACTGTGTAGGATGGTGGCCAGAGTAGGTATTGCAACTATGCTGCTCATTGAAACTGCCGAATTTGATCTTTTCATTAATATTTACTAAATAATAAACTAACATTTACAAGCATGACCAAAGTACTGTAAGTTTTCTGGAAATAAACTACTAAAATACTACATAGTACACCTTTAAGTACCACCTCCACCAAGATTCAGAATGTTCCTGCAACTTCTTTCCATAACTACCAGCTAATAACAACACTGTTCCTGTACCAACTTCAACCATAACCATCCCAAAGAAGCTACTCCCTCCCTCCCTCGTCTGCCAACACCAAACCAGTTACCATAACTACCACCTACCACAACAATATTCATGCAATTGCCCACTCTAAACTATGTTGTTAGTTTCCATAACTACCGGCCAGTAACAATACTGTTCCCATGTTTAACAACTCCAAGCGTTCTGTTCCCGTAACGACCAGCCCCAAACAGGCTGTTCCCTCCCCTGCCAGGCCCTACACAGCTGTTCAGTACTGGTTGCCAGCAGCAACCCCACTGCTTACGCCTGGTAACCCACCGGATGGACCCCTACTATAAACCCAAAACGGTGGTCCACCATTGCACCATTGTACCAGAGATTCTTTATGCCAATGTAATAGGTTGCTATGGGCACCTAACATGACCAGGTTCCGGTCTGCCTAAAGGAGCTTGTCATAATACTCCTAGCATTTAATAGAACAGTCCTTAGGTCTGCCTAAAGGAGCTTGTCATAATAATCCTAGCATTGAATAGAACAGTGCTTAGGTCTGCCTAGGTCTGCCTAAAGGGGTACCCCCCCCCCTCCCCCTTGCTATAATAGAACCCGAAACAATGGGCCAATGGAACCTCTCTCTCTCTCCTCTCTCTGATTGTACCCCTCTAATGTTGACCTCTCCCCTTTTTCAACCCTTTCCATTCAAGGGCAGATTACTGCACGGGCCTACCAGGCCCTGGCCAAGGGGCCCAAGAGTCAAGGGGCCCCTGTTGCCTAAGCCTCTACTGCAGGGGTGTCAAAGAGGGCAAAAAGGAAAATCTGGAACGAAGTTGCGGGCCGAACTCAATTATTTTAAAAAATGGACTAAAGTTGTGCATGCATGCACTTCATACTCAACATGATCTCCAAAAATTCCGTGCTCCTGGACACGGATGTTAAGGGCACAAAATCCGTGTCCAGGAGCACGGATTTTGCCAAAATTCCGTGCTCCTGGACACGGAATTGTTTTCCGTGCTCCTGGACACGGAATTGTTTTCCGTGATGGACACAGAGAAGTGCTCTCTCTATAGGCTACTCCCATAGCTCTATGTTTCCACAGTCTTGTGTTTTCTCAGGATTTTTCTAATTTCAAATAATTTTTCTCAAAAAAATCATTTCCTACTGACAGGTTAGGGTTAGGGATTGTTTTGGTCTGGGCACAGCTAGTTTTCTTTCATTCATTATATGAATTTTATAGCCTAGCAACCAACTGGAAATGGTATTTCTCAAAAATATGTCTTTAATGACAGGTTAAGGTTAGGGAATGTTTGCTATAGCATTATTTTGTTTAGGATTAGCATTTGGTATGTATTTTCTAGTGATAGAGTTACACAGTGCTGTGGTAATAGCCTATAGAAAGCACTTCCGTGTGCCCATCACGGAAAACAATTCCGTGTCCAGGAGCACGGAAAACAATTCCGTGTCCAGGAGCACGGAATTTTGGCAAAATCCGTGCTCCTGGACACGGATTTCGTGTCCTTAACATCCGTGTCCAGGAGCACGGAATTTTTGGAGATCAGGCTGTCATACTCGTGCACTGTAACAAATAGCTGTTAATTAAGGGCAATTCTGCAAAAGCATTTCAGTTATTTTTTAGAGAAAACAGACAACTACTGTGAAAATATTACTTTGAGTCAAGTATTGAGCATAAACAGTAAGTACTGCACAATAGCAGCATTGGCCGTTGTGGAAGCAACCAAAATATTTTAGGCAGCACCATTGAAACCCTATCATCCTCCACTTGTCCGTGATCGCCATCAAGCTGCAATAGCCTACCACCTGAAGAACGTAAGTCATTCTCACTGGTTAAATATTCTCTGATACTAACAAGCATTAAACAATTTCTAAGGAAACTACAATACTTAAAAAGTGTTTGATGCAGCACATTATGATGATTTTCATCACTATGATTTTGATATGAAAGTGTGAATGGCTGAAACATTTTAAGAATTTGAACACTCTTGCAACAAGCAGCCTCTTCTAAACCAATCTGCTAATCAGTGCCTGGCCTCACCTGAGTAGGGCTGTTATGCCATTATTCAATTAGGGGCGTCACCTGCCAAGGGCCTGATGACTCTGGTCACATGGTACTCTTGCACCTGTATATAAATCTGGACTGTCAACACTTCAGTTGCTTGCCTGCCTGCTGGCTGGCCTGCATGGCACAGCATAGCACTTGCTTGCCTACAAGCTTAATTGCTTACATGCTTGCATACATGCTTGCATACATGCTTGCATACATGCTTGCATACATGCTTGCATACATGCTTGCATACAGGCTTGCATACAGGCTTGCATACAGGCTTGCATACAGGCTTGCATACATGCTTGCATACAGGCTTGCATACAGGCTTGCATACAGGCTTGCATACTTTCCTCTTTGTGAAAGCTTGCTGTATGTGGCAACATTTGTGGCATTGTTGCATATAATGTGCCTGCTGCAAATTAGGCATTGCTTTGAGAGCTAGCTTGTAGTGCTGCTTGTTTGCTGTGCAACTTAGTGCAAATTAATTTTTTAAAGACTGACCAATGCTATATTCATCATTGGCTCATCAAGAGATACAGTAAAAAGCCCACCTCGCACACTATCATTGTAACATAGCACTGCGTACTCTGAAATTGTATTCATGCCCACACTTTCAAAGGACCACCGCCAACCATTTTCTCAATACAGCATAGCGCCATAGTATCATGCTCAAGGCACCCCAGTCATGGTGAACGATGGGAGGGTGGGGTGGTAACATGGCCAGGGTACCACAGTTATGGAGAATGATGGGTGGGGTGGGAAGTTGCCATGGCCATATTCATGAATACAACTATGACCCAGTATTTGCCTGTCAGCACACAGTACAATTCAACTTTTTAACTGAAATGTACTGTTATTTTACTTATACTACTGCATAAATATTGTAGAGCACTTTTAGTTTAACAATACTAATACTGTGAACGTTCTGTAGAGTACTGTTATTTAACAGTTCAATTGCTGCTGAAAAAATGTTATATACTGTGATATATTAAACGGCAATGAGCTGTATTTGATTTTTGGTGTGAAATAACAGTAGAATTACAGGCAAATATAATTGCCAGTAACTGCCGTTATTTTGCAGGGACATTTTCTTAGAGTGTGGTTCAATTTTGCATACACTCTTTCCCATCACTGTTGCCCAAGCCTCTACTGTATATTTATAGTGGGAGCATGTCGCTAAGCTAGTGAAAGTCAATGCATCCGTCTAGCATGCTACATGCTACAGTGATCCATTGACTTTCACTAGCTTAGCTACTCCCTCTTTTAACTTGTCTTAAAGCAAGACAACGCTTAACATGAAAAATACTTTACCACCTTTATAAATCCCAGCCAACGATTTTAACTGTATTAAGCCCCAAAATAGTGGCATATCCCTTTAACACTGGATTTTTTTATTCTTGTCTACTCTCCCTAATGTTGACCTCTCCTTTTGTTTCTGCTCTCCATCTCCAAAGCCTCCTCCATTCTCGTCCTGCATGCTCTCTCTGTGCTCGCTCAAGTGTGCGTTATTGGGGGGATGTCTCCGGGGGGGAGTATGAACATAAAAAGGAATGTAGTTATGACATTGACATTTTCCTTCTAGAGACCAAGGCGCGTGTCCAGGGAGCACTCGTGGCCTAGATAGCGGGAACAAAAGGTTGTTCCTACATATTCATCATGTCCAACTAAGGGGACACAGACACACACAGAGGAAAGCCGCCGCTGGCAAGGCAAAACCTGATGTTAAGAAGACCAAAATCCTGAATTATAACCAGATCTCTCCCCGGCCCCAGCAGCTCCGGTAAAGAGCCGGAATACTCCTTAATCCATCATCATAAACGCATATACCAGAGACGGGGATGACAGGTTGGCCAGAGCGTGCACTCTTGTGGGTGTTTCTCTTTCTTTCTCTCTTTCTCTCTCTCTATTCGTCCCTCTATTATTTTGTGTACAGTAAATCCTTCTTTCTGTCATTCTTCCTCTACCCCCCCCCTTTCACACATCTCTCTCTCTCTCTCTTTCTCTCTCTCTCTTTCTTTCTTTCTCTCTCTTTCTTTCTCTCTCTTTTCACTCTCTCTCTGCCTCGCTCTCTCTCTCCTTCTGTGTACTGTGTATATCCTTCTTTCTGTCATTCTTCCTTTAGCCCAACCCCCAATTTGTTTCGCGCACACACACATCTCTCTCTCTCTCTCTCTCTCTCTCTCTCTCTCTCTCTCTCTCTCTCTCTCTCTCTCTCTCTCTCTCTCTCTCTCTCTCTCATACACACAAACACACACACACACACACACACACACATACACACACATACACACACACACACACACTGTCCAAGCTCAGCTCTCTGTCTGTGTTGTGTTCTTTGAAGAAGAGTATAGCGAGTGGCTTGATTAGCTCATCACGCCACACAGCACAGCACAGCGCAGCCCATCTCTCTGTCACCCGTCTAAGAGGGACCACTTAACAATGCACACACCCTGCCACATGGAAACAGCTCAATTCACCATGATATATAATGCCTCTTAACACCCACGCAATACCTTTCCAAACCCAAAACGCTGACACTGCACACCTGCTTGATAACGATAAGGCCGGGGAAAAGAAGGGGACAGCTCAGCATTATGGGTATTTTTTTTAAGAGTTGGTCACACACACGCAATTCAAATCCTATTTTAATTGGAAACATATAATACAGTCTCGCTGGAGTGTCCCTGGCACTCTGTGGCTAGAACCTGAGAGACTGTATAGGAACATTTGAATTTCTCAGTATTTCATCAGATGACACCCCACGTTTGTGATTGGCTGACAGGATGGGGGGGGGGGGGTGGAGTTAGGATGTACTCATAGAGAAGATGTCTCTGAAGGTAATGTGGGGCAGTGTGTGGGGGGGGGGGCACACACGTGACAAACATACTGTATTTAGACTTGTTAGAATGACTGACAATAATTGATTTGCGATTGAAATCACGTTAGAAATGAATTTAAATCAATTATTCTAGAAGCCCCATAATGCATGCCATACTATCTGAGTTACGCTGTATTGTGATAGTCATTGACAGGTTAATTACCATGGGACTACTCTACTATGACATAACACAGGGCCTTGCCATTCTGGTAACAACAAATGAATAACGCCGTGGTTTAGCGGCTTAAAAAGACAATGCTGCTCCAGAACTATCTATCTATCTATCTATCTATCTATCTATCTATCTATCTATCTATCTATCTATCTATCTATCTATCTATCTATCTATCTATCTATCTATCTATCTATCTATCATATATTGAATGTCACGAATGACAGCACATACAACAGCAGAGTTTTCAAAATACAGCAGTTTCAGTCACTTTCAGACTGAGGGCTCCCCTCCACCCCAATCCCTTAAAAACAACCTCAAAGAGACCACCCAGCCTTTGGTGCGCCAAGCAACCGCATCTTGCACCAAGCAACGGCCTCTTCTTCAACATGTTTAGCACTGGTGTATTGTTGAATGGTAACAAAAGAAGTAGTAGTAGTACACAGTGGCAGAACAATAGCACACAGGACCCTAGGGCAAGACACAGGGTGTGTGTGTCTGTGTGTGGGGTGGGGGGGGGGTGGTGTCATGTTTATTAGAAGTCTGGGAGGACCGCGCCAACCCCCCCACCCCACCCCCCGTCCTCGCTGGAAGCTATACCCTTTGACGAACCACACACTGAGAAACACTGAAGTGTAGCTCTATCATTAGCACTGAAGTGTACAGTAGCTACTCATTATAGCTACAGTCAGGAGTGGAGGCATGGAGGCATGGATGGATGGCTCCACTCGACTTGCCTGTTCCAACAGCAGGGGTAGCTAATGAAGGCAGGTCCATCTGATCTGAGCTAAATCAGAGCATGACCCAGAGGCTGTGGAGTGTGTAGTGGGGAGGGATGGAGAGATGGAGAGATGGAGAGATGGAGAGATGGAGAGATGGAGAGATGGAGAGATGGAGGGATGGAGAGATGGAGAGATGGAGAGATGGAGGGATGGAGGGATGGAGGGTTACAGAGGTGGAGGGATGGAGGGATGGAGAGATGGAGAGATGGAGAGGTGGAGAGATGGAGGGATGGAGAGCTGGAGGGATGATGTGGGGACAGATAGAGGGATGGAGGGAGGGGGGGATGGAGGGAGGGGGGGATGGAGGGGGGGATGGAGGGGGGGGGGATGGAGAGGGGGTTATGTGGGGAGAGGGAGGAATGGAGGGAAGAGGGACGGAGGGATGGAGGGAGGGATGGAGGGGGGGAGGGATGGAGGGGGGGGGGATGGAGGGGGGGATGGAGGGGGGATGGAGGGAGGGGGGGGATGGAGGGGGGGTTATGAGGGGAGATGGAGGAATGGAGGGAGGGAGGGTGGAGGGAGGGGGGAGGGGGGGATGGAGGGAGGGGGAGGGATGGAGGGGGGGATGGAGAGGGGAGGGATGGAGGGGGGGATGGAGGAATGGAGGGAGGGTGGAGGGAGGGGGGAGGGATGGAGAGGGGGTGATGTGGGGGGAGATGGAGGGATGGAGAGATGGAGGGAAGGAGGGAGGGGGGAGGGATGGAGGGGGGAGGGGGGGGTGACGAGGTGGGGGGAGATGGTGGGACGGGGGGGGGTGACGAGGGGGGAATGATGCTGTGCTGTCTGTGATGCGATGTGCTGCGCTGCGCTGCGCTGTACTGTCCTGGTCACGTTTCCACTCTGGCTGTCAAGTCAGCTCGCCTCAGCCCTCAGCCCTCAGCCTCAGCCTCTAGCGCAGGGCACAAGTGGCCCAGTGCCATCACACAACATGGCCTAGCCTGACTCAACCAGCCGTCAGGAGCAACAGTGTGTGTGTGTGTGTGTGTGTGTGTGAGCGCACGCACGACACAAGTGGCCCAGTGCCATAGCACAACATGGCCTGACTCAACCAGCCGTCAGGACCAACAACAGCAGTAGTAACAGACAGTGGTCAGCAACACTAAGCATTACATATATACTGTACATACATACTTGTACATATATACTATATAGTGCTGCACTGTGTGTATGTATGGTACTGTATGTATACACACAGTACGGCGCTCACAACAGCCATTGTAAACAACAGCAATACCAGAAGACAGTGGCCAAAGACAGAAGTGGGTGTGTTTGTGTGTGTGTGTGTGTGTGTGTGTGTGTGTGTGTGTGTGTGTGTGTGTGTGTGTGTGTGTGTGTGTGTGTGTGTGTGTGTGTGTGTGTGCGTGTTTGTGTTTTTGTGTGTGTGCGTGCGTGTGTGTGTAGAGTAGTAGAGTAACTTTATTGATCCCCAGGGGGAAATTCAGGATGGGGGATGATGTGGGGACAGATGGAGGGATGGATCCCTGTGTGCGTGTGCGTGCGTATGCGTGCGTTCTCTACTTCACCTCACACTTGTCTTCTTCATTTTACACTCTCGTCTCGTGGCCTCCTTGCGGCTCCTCTGCTGTTGCTCTGAATCTTTAATGTAATGTTGCATTTTGATAATGACTGCCAGTAATGACCATTAGGCTAAGGGCCGCCCGCTGACAGCTTTGGCTGGGCCCATGACAAAAGACATCTGAAAGGGCCCCAAAACCCAATACATACAGTGTAATGAGGATCCAATTATGGGCCCCCTCTCCCTGCCTGGGCCCGGGACAACTGACCCCTTTGTCCCCCCCTGGCTGCCAGTTTCCCTGATTACGCTAGTACAGTAGGCAATGAGCATTATGGCGCCAGCCAGGCATGAGTCAACAACAACCATTATAGATGATAGTGGTCAGCGAAGACTTGAAGACTCTTGTTTTATTACATTGCACATAGCTGATGCTTTTTTAGCCAAAGTGACTTACAGCTATTTGACAGGGTATTGGTTAAAGTCCCTGTAGCAGTGTGGGGTTAGGTGCCTTGGTACAGGGTATTGGTTACAGTCCCTGGAGCAGTGTGGGGTTAGGTGCCTTGGTACAGGGTATTGGTTACAGTCCCTGGAGCAGTGTGGGGTTAGGTGCCTTGGTACAGGGTATTGGTTACAGTCCTTGGAGCAGTGTGGGGTTAGGCGCCTTACTCAAGGGGAACTCAGCCATGGAGTGAGATAGGGAGTGGACGGGGTGGGATTTGAACTGGCAACCCTCTGATCTAAAGCCCATCTCCTTAACCACTATAGGCCACGGCTGCCCCATCTTGTCAACATTAATCCGACATAATTAATGTCAAACAACAATAAGTGTTATTGATACCCTGGTCATTAGTGGTGTGGATTGGCACTGCCCTCACAGTCCGATTCGATCACGATTCGGGAGGTAGCGACTCGATTCGATTCTATGCGATCCGATCCAATTCTACAATCCATTGCAATGCATTACATTTCTACTGAAAGCAAAGCAAATGTTTAATCAGTCATGATGAGGCAATACAAGTAGTCAGATACTGAGCAACAATGTATTGGCTGTTTTCTGTATCAGTCTGTATCAGTCTGTATCAGTCTTACAATGTTTTGAAGTGTTTTTATTTAATTTAACATTCATTTGCTCCCGAAATATCCATGGAAGTAATTGAAACTTAAAAAAATTGCCGATTCGATCCTGGAACTTGCCGGATCGATTCTGGATCGTCCATGCCCCGCATTGGATTGCATCGCCGAATCGATCATTGTTGACACCACTACTGGTCATCACGGTCATCATAAGCACATCCAAACAAATGCAGTAAGTGACCATCATCAATATCTGGTCAGCAATTGGCATAATCGCTGGTCAACACTGGCCAGCAAATGACCATTGCATTCAGTATTATGATGGCAAGCAATGCCTGTATTTGACATGTCATTAAGCACCATTATAAACATAAATGCACCGGTCAGGAGTGACTATAATTGACATTGTCATCATTCATAGCTAATATTACCCTAATATACCCATGTATGGGTCATCATTGATTGATCATTAAGAACAGATCATCTACCATCATGAATACATTAGCCAAGCATGTTGTTCAATTAGAGATACACTAAGTCAACAATGGGCCATGATGGATACAGCGTTTACCAATGGCCATAATAGATGCATCTGTCGATATGAGCCGTAATAAAGCACGTTGGCCAACAGTGACGACCATAAACATGCTGTGGTGAACAGGGCTGCCAACAAGGGGGGGGGCAAAGGGGACGGTTGTCCCGGGCCCAGGGATATAGGAGGGGGCCCAGACCTGGGTCCTTATTTACATTGTATGCATTTGACTGGGCCCTGGTGGGGGGGCCCTTTCAGACAACTTTGTCCTGGGCCCAACCCAAGCTGTCAGCGGCCCTGGTGCTGCCCGTTAATAGGGGGCAATAAAGTGGCTACAGCAGCCAGTCGGTGGCAACCAAGACTGACCAATGGGGTGCAAGCAGTGTTGCCAGATTGGGCGGTTTCTCGCCCAATTGTGGCTGCTTATGGATGGCCGTTTGCAGGTAAAAATTGTATTTGGGGTGGGTTTTTCTGCCGATTTATGGCCTTACAAATTGATAGAATTTAGTTCACATTGGGCGGGATTCAGTGATCCCCCCAGACGGGTTAATTTTTGATAATTTTTGGGCTGGAAATTATCAGTCTCATCTGGCAACCCTGGGTGCAAGGCAGCCATTCCTTCGAACTTGCATCCTTTCCTCTGTCCTCTGTCCTTGTTGTCAATTTTAAGAAAGTCGTTTATACTATATATTGGACAATCATTTTACATATCAAATAAAATGTGTAAGGCCTATCTGAAAAATAACACTTGATGTCAAATCAGCTTTGAAATATAGGCCTCATGTGCCAAGAGGGTTATTTTATTTTCCACCTGTGTAATTTGGATATTCAACAATGAATGATTAAGTCACTCTGGTTAAGTCACTCTGGTTAAGCGTCTGCCAAATGCAATGTAATGTAATGCCCAATATGAAGCTGACTTTACCCACGTCAACAACGACAACGAGGACAGAGGGCAGAGGACAGAGGGCAGAGGAAAGGATGCATGTTTGGTGAAATGAGTTGCACCCATGCTGTCTACACACTGGCTGGTCCTCACAATAGCAGTACAGTAGAGCCTCCTCTTCTAACCAACACACACACACCATGGCCGGCCCCGCCGAGGCTCAACCGGCTGGGCACTCGACGTCTACACCGGCGAGTCGGGTTTGATTCCGGCCCGCTGTCATTGGCCGAGCCTTCTCCGTCTCTTTCTCCTTACTCATTTCCTGGCATAAAAAAGCCAAAAATAAATATATAAAAGAACAAAAAAACACTACACATCAGCTTCACTCCAGGGCTCTCAGCTGGTCATTATGTATGCCACAATACACACACACACACACACACACACACACACACACACACACACACACACACACACACACACACACACACACACACACACACACACACACACACACACACACACACAGACCACCACCACCACCAAAGGGTTAAGCTATCTCTCTCTCTCTCTCTCTCTCTCTCTCTCTCTCTCTCTCTCTCTCTCTCTCTCTCTCTCTCTGACACACACGCACAAAAGCAAAACACCTACACACAACACGCACACCCACTCACTCGCTCTCACACGTGCACCCACTCACGCGCACACCCACTCACACGCACACCCACTCTCACTCACTCACACACATTAGCCATTATCCCCACCCACTTACCCATCCTCAGCATCAGCACCAATCCCACAACACACACACACACACACACACACACACACACACACACACACACACACACACACACACACACACACACACACACACACACACACACGCACACACACACACACACACACACACGCCCTGCTCCCTCCAGTCCTCCTCACTCCACTCCACCTGCCCTGGGGCTGATTTACACATCATCTCTGGCCCCCCCCCCCCAACCCCCCCCCCCCCCCCCCCCCCCCCCCCCCCCCCCCCCCCCCCCCCCCCACTCCCACACATGCCATTAGTAGCGAGTGCCCAGAGGGTCATCGTGCTCTCCCTCTGCCCTGCCCTCCTCTCCCCTCCGGTCGTAATGGCAGTAGCCTCTCAATGACCACGGTTGAGATCCCACTGACTGTGTGTTAATTTGTAGGCTACAACATTAGCCTACTGTATCATCCTGGCAGGGCAACAGATCACTACTTTGGCCGAAAGCACGTTTAGCATTGTCTAAGTGAAAGCTCACTTGTCTTTTTAATGGCTTTAATTATTAATCAGCCGGTTATTAATCAGCCGTATTGATCTTTCATGCTGTTCTCATAAGGTAATGGTTTAATGTCTTAACTGGCGAGACACAACACACAAAGGAACTGAAGTTATGATATCAGCGCAACCTGAGAAGTATAGGCAAGTAGCCTATTCCAGTTTAGAATCACGTGTATTTGGAGAGACATGACTCCCGTTTACGCGCTCGGTAAAACAAAGACTTCAGCCACCCATGTTCAAACGTGCATCGACGCTCATCAGGGCGCGTGGAGCCAACAACTCAATGTAATTACAAAGCGCTAACAGAAAGTTCCTACTAACAGGGCGCTTAACCCTTTCTCACAGACACCCAAGCGCTGGTCAGTCAAGAGCACAACCCCGCCAGAACAGCTGCTATGCAAAAGAACAGCGAGCGTCTAACACCTTACCGTCTAAACCCCTGAAACGAGGACGGCCAAGACATCCTGGATTTCTTCAATCCCGGTCGATGTCCGGTATCCACAGCTGTGTATGTCGAATCCATGATGTAGCCGACCTGCTCAGGTTTTCCCCTCTTTGTCGGCTAAACCGTTCTTTCTCTCTCTCTTTCCCCTTTCGCTCTCTCTCCCTCTCGCTTTCTTCTTTTCTCTAAGCGCGCTGTATAGTCCGCGATATGAGCAGATCCGGTGTGGGGAATTTGAGCTCGGCTGCTGATGCTGCAGTCGCTCTCCGCTTTCTGCTCCTCGCTCGCTCGCTCGCTCGCTCAGTGCCCACTGCCGTTGCCGCTGCCGGGCTGAGGATGCTGTGGCGCGATGGGTGTGCAGCCTCACCCCCCCCGCCCCCTATCTGATTATGCCAGAGTTCGCACAATTCGCCATCAGATAGATCGCATACTCTAGCTGTCAACGATTTTTGTTGGTGTGGACTTCTCAATGGACATTTCAAATACATTTTAACTGAGGGAACACAACAGACTCATCCCAGTTCCTTTCAAAACGATTAGTAACAAACTGAGTCATGTAGCCTAGTCCGTCACATCAATACAAAGTCAGGTCACAATTACAGAGAGAACATTCTGTGTTGAGGTTCTTCAGCGAATTATAGGCCTGATTAATGCCTCATGACCACAGAGACAGATCACATTCTTTCATGTGTGGAAACATAAAGGCTTATTCTTCCCTTCCCTAAATGGCCTGCCTGAATTAGCTTTTTTAATTAACTTCGTGCACATGCTATATAGAAGGTAGTACTGCACAGAGTCCAGACAACATAAACTCATTTCACACTGAAAAGCCTGGCCACTAGTCCACACACAGTCAATTGAATATTTCCTGCTTTGTCCCGCTGTCCATTGTCTTGAGGGGGCCTGGCCAAATTGTCCCCACCCAATAATGGCATCCTATTGCCCCGCCCCCTTTTCCTACTGTACCATGTGGTATAGGGTACATCTTGCTCAGAGGGATCAGTGCTAGTGTAGTGTACAGATACATGCAGGAGGTATTGAAGACCACTGTGTGTGTGTGTGTGCGTGCGTGCGTGCGTGTGCGTGTGCGTGCGCGTGCGTGCGTGTGTGTTTGTGTCTGTGTCTGTGTCTGTGTCTCTGTTTGTGTGAGAGTGTGTGTGTGTGTGTCTGTGCGGGCACGCGCGTGCGTGCGTGCGTGCATGCGTGTGTGTGCGCGCGTGTGTGCGTGTGTGTGTGTGTGTGTGTGTGTGTGTGTGTGTGTGTGTGTGTGTGTGTGTGTGTGTGTGTGTGTGTGTGTGTGTGTGTGTGAGTGTGTGTGTGAAGTTGAGGGCAAACGCTGCCAAATACATGTTTTTTTCCACTCCTCTGTGTGCAGTTGTGTTTTATATTCCCCTGGGATTTGTTGTGCAGTTCCTTTATTATTGCTGGCACAGCACTCCGGTTTAGATAAAGAAGAAAAGTGCGAACTCAGCCAGAGAATTAAACATGCACTCGAGATAATTAAGTAGAACTTGTCTGATTTGTAAGATTTTACTACTGAGTGATGCTCCCACGCAGCTCACAGCAGTACCTTCAAATGCAGTACAGTACACAAGCAATGTTGCTAGATGTAACTGATAAAATCCCGCCCCAAAGGTGCTCAAAAACTGCCAGGATGCGCTAAATTCAGCCCATTTTCAACAAATCGCATTGGTTTCTATGGGCATAAAACTGCAGGAAAAAAAAACGCCAAATGGCAGACGGTCATCCCAAGCAGCCCAATTAATCTAGCAACACTACACAAGCCAATAATATGTGAGCATTTTGGCACTTGCACCAGTGAGCAATTAAGTTGTTCCTGAAAAGAAGAGCCCACTTATTTTTGCACCATGGTCAAAATCAACATTTAGCGAAAGTGAGTAGTTACCCTGTTGGGACTTGGACCCGGACCTTCTGGGGTACCAAGATGGTTGCCTGATTATCATCGACTTTCAAATCTCGTACCGAGACTGGTTGGTCTGACCAAGAAGATAACGAATAACGTTTCCCAAACGGTTAACCCTTCTAAGTCCCAACAGAACATTTCTGCTTAAACCATGTCACTGCCTTGAACACGTCTCTACGACAGGGCCGTTGGAGCTGCTCAAAGTTGATTGCTTCTCGACAAAGTGGGTCAAGTTCCCAATTTCTCCAGAGCTCAGAAACGATATATGTATTGCTCCTGGCCTGACTAGGTGTTGCATCACTAGGAGGGCGTGGCCTGGCTACCAAGATGGGGCTGTGACAGTCTGGTGTGACAGTCAGAGCAGACCCACCAACCGTAGCGATGGTCACTCATCACACTTTCCAATGTATACTCATGAACGGCGGGACGTTTTCCATGTGTGTTACGCCCATTTGTGGGGGAAAACAACCAATGCAAGTCAATTGGTGATGTTGGGGTTTAATAAACGAAAGATACGGACCTGTAGACTAGCGTTGTTCACGCGCAACATGCCGAAAACGTGTTGTGTTGCCGGCTGTTCAAATAATATAGCCAAACAGTCATGGCTGAAGCATGGAATGTGTTCATTTAGGTTAGCCGATGTAGCATGTAAGTCAATGAGACATTCGGTTTGTTTTCACCCATAAAGCGCCGTAACGCACATTTAAGAGCAAAGTACCCGGATGGCCGTTCATGAGTATCTGTACCAGGGTTGCCAGATGAGGCTGATGATTTCCAGCCCAAAAAATGCCCAAAACCCGCCTAGAAACACAAACTCCTGCCCAATTCTATTGATTTCTATGGCAAAAATTGGGCAGGTTTTTCTGCTAAATGCCATTTTTACCCGCACACAGCCATCCTAAGCAGCCCAATTGGGCGGGAAACAGCCCAATCTGGCAACACTACCAAGGAGGCGAGGGAGGGAGCACATGTGAATACTGTGATAAAGGCAGCTCAGCTCAGACAAGCTGTAGCTGAGGTGAAGAGAAGGAACTGAGATCTGGACACCAGAGTGAAGCCCCATAATGCACCTGTAGTGTTCCGCCAGTGGAACGCTGTAATAGACATTGAAAAAGGAAGTGAAAGCCCACCTGGGAAACTCCAACTCTCATTGTCATTGTGACACAGCACTCCACAGCACACAAGTGCACACAACGAAAATTGCATTTATGCCTCACCCGTGCAAGGGGGCAGCCCTCAATGGCGCCCCAAGGGAGCAGTGCGGCGGTGTGGTACCATGCTCAGGGTACCTCTGTCATGGAGGAGGATGGGGGAGAGCACTGGTTAACTACTCCCACCAACCTAATGGGTCGGGAGTTGAACCGGAAACTTTGGGCCACAAGTCTGACGCCCTAACCACTTACCCATGACTGCCCAAGTTAATTACCATAGTACTTCATTACTATGAAATAACGTAAGGCCTTTAGTAATGCACTACGACTTGATCACTGCTATTCTCCTAACAGCAAATTTGTAAAACCGTGTCTTAACGGGTAAAAATGGTTGTATGCCTCACCTGTTCATGTCGGCTGCTGAGGTGATGTTGATGAGTGGAGGAGGGTGGAGGGCCAGGCTGGTGGGCCGTTTGGGTTTGGGGAGCGTATGGGAACCACCACCACCCCCACCCACACCCCCACCCCAGTCGCTCTGCTGCTCCGCCTGCCTCAAGGCCAGCGGGGGCAAGTGGACGGTGCGGAGTGAGGGCCTCCGCCCAACCACCCCCATCCCTACTGGCACCCCCACTCCCACCCCCACCGCGGTTGGCACCACGCTGGCATCACTATCCATGCATGCTGCTGCTGCAGGTGCCACCATCGGCCCGTCTGCAAACGGGGACGGGGGCGCGGGCCTGAAGTCGTAGATGGGGTTGGCATCTGGGCTGGGTTTGCAGGGCTCTTTATGGCCTGGCACCTGTGATGCGCCCGCTGCTGTGCCCGCTCCTGTGCCCGCTCCCGCTGCTGCTGCTGCTGCTGCGGCTCCCGGTCGAGGGATGGTCTCAGGGCTGCGCTCACGCACCTGCTCGCATGCACGCACATGGACGAATGCACGCATGAACACACATGCACGCATGCACGCACACACGCACGCACGCACGCACGCACGCACACACACGTCCGAATATGCACACACATACAGTAATGTATGTGCACACACACACACACACACACACACACACAAAATGAAGAAAGAAATGGCAGCAGTGAGAGGTATTCAGTAATCAGTCAGTGACTGGCATGAGATGTAGAGGCATTAAAGGGGTTGGCATTCATATTCACACGCACACACGCACACACACACACACACACACACACACACACACACACACACACACACACACACACACACACACACACACACAGAGTGAGAGGCATTAAAGAGTTGGCATTCACAGGAGGGGCAGGCGGTGACAGGAATCCTCACAAGTGCTTAGCAGCGTTCGCTTGTTGTCCATGTCCCATTCCACCATGCACACTTACTCACTGTTTATACGGCCGTATAAATCAGTGGTGTGGTCTACTTTTTTATGGTGGGTATACTGTATATTTGAGTATTTTTTGAAGTGGGTATACTGTATATATTTGTGCTATTCAAAACAATGGATCAATCAATTTTAAGTGGGTATACTGAAATCCCTGACATTTAGAAGTGGGTATACTCCGTATACCCGCGTTCTACGTAGACTACACCACTGGTATAAATGCAAAGTACAGTAACTTACAGAGAAAAACTCCTTTATTGTCCGACTTCTGAGTCACCCCAGAGTCAGCCAGTCAGAAAAGAAAATTCTGTCTCAAATCAGATAACAATAAAGCATTTGAGCTTTTAGGGTCAAAATAGGTCATATTATAGATTTTTGTTGAATGCTTCGTTGTGTCTCTCAATGCCTGGTAGACCGGCCTTGACTGAAAATGCTCGGCCTGATTTTTCAACCCATTACAGCCCTTTATACATGTAGCCTATGCATATCTTTTATAGAGAACAAGCACACACAACACGTAAAGCTAAAAGAAATCTAATGTCACTTGTTCAAAAGTTATGGGACAATTGAAAGAATAAGCAATGGAAAAGCTAGGCTAGTGTAAAAAAAAACAAGGGACAGGATCTAGTACCTGACTTATACTGTATATGATGTGTGTGCTGGGAGGGGTGGCTGGAGGGAGGGGATATGTGCAATGCTTTTATGTGTATTTATGTTTTTTAGTGTGTGAGTTTTTTAATGGAGTGAATGTACATTTATGTTTTTATGGTGAGACGAAAGATACATTTCATGCGTGCATGACAAATAAAGTAAATATTCTATTCATTTAAAAAAAATCTGTGATGGATACACACATGGATGGACAAACCGTACACCACTGGCATAGGCGGGAGCTCTCTCCACGTCTCCAGCATCATCACCATCTCCCTAATGAAACCCTTCAGCAGTGCATATAACCCATCCCACTGTGCCATCAGCAGTGCATCTAGACCAGGGGTTCCCAACC